>NC_042959.1:46586059-46796059 GCF_901001165.1 Salmo trutta | reverse complement strand
GGGGGGGGGTTCTTACCAGAGTTTGGCTGTTATGATGACAGCAGTCAGGATGAGCAGAGAGGAGATGGTCACTGTGACGTAAAACTGAGGGTCCACTGGAGAACACACACACACACACACGAGAGGAGTTACCTTTCACATGGTTGGGAATCAGCAAGGAACAATCAAATCAGCACAATAGAAGGAACAATCAAATCAGCACACTAGAAGAAAACCAGGGTCATGTGCATTAGAGCATGCAACGGAAAACGCTTTGAAATGTTTTGCAAACGAAAACAAAAATGTGCGTTTCTTATTGGACGAGTCCAGGTAGACCATCCCTGTTTCAGTCATTTCTCTTCCGTTTGGTGCCTTATGAATATAACCCAGGTCAACTGCAATGATGTAAGAAAAAAAACACAGCTCTGCTTTTCGAGAACTCCCATACTGTCAGTAAAGAAACTCAAAGGAGAATGAGCCAATGAAGTCGTCCATTCCATCGCTTGGTGTGTGTTTTTGTGAGTTCAGAAAACTCTATTAAGCATTCTCCACCACCAAGACGCAGCCATCCATCCACACAAAGCCAGCCCAGTGGGAATTGAAGTTACTCCCTTGATGCCCTCAGAGTTCTTCTGATGTCTTTGTTCCAAAACACTCTGTTCTCATGCCCACCAACACAAATCCTTTCTCTCTTTAATCTTTACTGATTTCTATGGTGCCCACCTTCCTCAGGCTCTCTCTCCTCTGCCTCACTTCCTCCATCCTCTACTCCCTCTGCGTCCGGGGCCTCCAGCAGATCCAGGGGCTCCTGGGGCAAAACGCTGCCTGGTGCACTCTGATGATGCAGCCAGGCCTCAGCGGTTGTCGTGGGGACTTCATGGCCATGGTGGTACAGGTCCGCTTCCTGGCTGGACAGGAAGTGATGCGTCTCGTCCTCCAGGGCTAGTGTGGGGCCCCAGTCCACGGACCAAATAGGGGTGGGTGTGACCTGTCCTGTGACGGACAGCTGGGCTGAGAAGGCCTCCACCTGCCCCTCGCCCTCGTCGTCACGGTTACAGGTTGAGGGTCGCGTCACTGCGGCAACCAGGAGGAAGAAAAGGCAGCGGTGGGCGGTCAGTCGTTTGACAGGAGAGATGGAGCTGAGAGACAGAGAGAGAAGAAAGGAAGGAAGGAGAAAAGAAGAGAGAGACGGAGATAGAGATAAAGAGAAGCAGAAAGAGGTGGGAGAGAAAAGGAGGGAGACAGAGAGAGAAATAGAGCACGATTAACACTACAAATGCATTGTCCACTGTCGAACTGGACTCCTCATGCAACATGCATACAACCAGAGGGTCTGACTCTGTGTCTGTCTAAACAGCCACTCACTCTCTCCATCTTACCATCTCTCCATCGCTTCGTTCTGTTCACTGAGCCCCAACTCCTCCGATCATCTCTCTCTCTGGGAGGAAAGAAGAAAAAGAAAAGAGAGGAAGAGCGAAAGAGAGAGAGGGAGGGTTCACTTCTCTTCTGACGGACTGATATTGAAAATGTAAACAGACACTCATAGACGGCAGTATAGGAAAACACACACCTCTCTCTCTCTCTCTCTCTCTCTCTCTCACACACACTCACACACACACCCCTGGCTGTCCAAAATGAGCTCTTAATTTTGCCACATGCTTATACAGTTCGCACATCAGACTTGCAAGCACACACCTGTGCACAAAACATTTATCATACGCATTCATGGGGCCAATATCCCATATGGTGCTACTTTCAGATCCAGAAAGATTGACTTCATATCTACTACCGCTGTCACTCAGTCAAACAGACAGGAACACACGCTCTATCTCGCTCTCACACACACCCACAACTCACTGTCACACAAGCACGCACACCACATTCACTTAGACAGATATCAGTTAACATGCCTACCTCTGGCTGAAGAGAGAGGGAATGAGGGAGACAGTGAGAAAGGGGGAGATATAGAGAGCGAGTAGGAAAAGGCATTGGTTGCCTTAGCGACAGAGACATGTAGAGTCAGAGAGAGAGAGAGAGAGAGAGAGCGAGGAGGAGGACGGAGGGAGACTGTAGGAAAGATTGAAATGCTAATTATGCTTTTAACCCGTTCAATTAAAAGGACAGCAAAAAAAAAAGAAATGTATTTGAGGAAGGAAATAATGAAGATACAGAAAATGACATTAATATTCTCATTTTGTGGCAGAGGAAAAAAGTATTCTGTTCTGTTTAGAAAAAACTGAGACGAGACAGAGAGGTGGAGGAAAATCAATATGCATTCATTTACACTAGGACAGGTTGAGTGGGGTGATGAACAAAATAACTAGTGATTATAATAAACGAGGTGCCACCACAGGGATACCCCATATGAAGGAGAAATATTTGGAGGCAGGAAGGTCACAGTATGACAGCTTTATTGCATACGTGAAACAACAACATTTACATAGAAAAGGATCTGTCTCTCGCTCGCTCGCACTCACTCCCTCTCCGTATGCTCTCTTTCCACCTCCGCCACTCTCTCAATCTGTCACACTTCACCCCCCCTCTCTCTATCCTTCTCCTCTGTCCCCCTCACTCCCTTCCTCTCGTCTTCGTTGCTCTTCATGCTGTGTGGCGCAGCGTCTTGGGCTTGGTGGTGGCGTGAAACTGGCTCTCACTGGAGAACACAGCGAAGCCACGACGTTGAGCCTGACTCTGGTGCATCTTGGGATGTGTAGTCCTCTTTGTCATCATCGTAATCTACAGTAACGTGGGGAGTCATAGTTAAACGCGTAACATCCTTTTCCAGTTCATGCTCTTTTAAAAAGTTGACATGTTCAATCTTCAGGGCTCGATTCAATCCGTAGCGCTGAAGAGCTTCGCTGTAGGTCACTTCCGATTGAGCCGACATATGCAGCGTTTGCCGTGAATGCATCGCTTTTACATTTCTAGCCCTCTGTAGCGCAGGTCTTCAGCGCTACGGATTGAATCGAGCCCATATCTTTATCAAAGCGATCAGTCTTGAAGTTACTTAGCTATAATCTTACAGCTACTTTTTTTGGATGTGATTTATATAGATTTTGTCTAGAGCTGAAGCTAAAGGAGACACTTTGAACCAATGGCTTCTTGCAGTAGAAACCCTTTGAGATGTGTTGCTTTGAGTTTTTCTGATCTATGTATATTACTTGTGTGTGTGTTTCAGCCCGCTGTCACCCCCCTCCTCACCATCACCCTCCTCCTCACCATCACCCCCCTCCTCACCATCAACCCCCTCCTCACCATCACCCTCCTCCTCACCATCACCCCCCTCCTCACCATCACCCCCCTCCTCACCATCACCCCCCTCCTCACCATCACCCCCCTCCTCACCATCACCCTCCTCCTCACCATCACCCTCCTCCTCACCATCACCGTCCTCCTCACCATCACCGTCCTCCTCACCATCAACCCCCTCCTCACCATCACCCCCTCCCCATTACCCCCCTCCTCGCCATCACCCCCTCCTCACCATCACCCCCCTCCTCACCATCACCCCCCCCGCCTCACCATCACACCCCTCCTCACCATCACACCCCTCCTCACCATCACACCCCTCCTCACCATCACACCCCTCCTCACCATCACCCCACTCCTCACCATCACCCCACTCCTCACCATCACTGTCCTCCTCGTCCTCGGAATCTCCCTCTGATTCCATCAGGGAGGCGTCCAATCGGTTGTCTCGCTTCGTTGTGACATCACCCCTGTGACAACATCACCATTAGAAACTGGGTGGTTCGAGCCCTGAATGCTGATTGGCTGACAGCCGTGGTATATCAGTGTACCACAGGTATTAAAAAACATTTATTTTTACTGTTCTAATTACGTTGGTAACCAGTTTATAATAGCAATAAGGCACGTCTGGGGTTTGTGGTATATGGCCAATATACCACGACTAAGGGCTGTATCCAGGCACTCCGCATTGTGTCGTGCTTAAGCACAGCCCTTAGCCGTGGTATATTGGCCATATACCACACCCCCTCGTTCCTTATTGCTCAATTAGACACCGACAGTCCATATTATTCTTGTCATACTGTGGCCTGGGGTTGTCTAGTGATTAGCCCCACCCCCTCAGCACAAATATGAAATGTAATTTATTTGATAATTAAAAGGTGTCATGCTGCTCTAGCCAGAAGGCTTATTTCCACTGTGGTACTCATATGTCAGTAGCCTACAAGCATGGGATCAAATCCCAGTTCCATCACTACTTCGGAAGAATCTCTCTTCTCTCTTCCCCGTTATTCTACACTGTCCTATACGTTAAACAAAAACACACAAAAAAATAAGGGAGACCCCTCTCTTTTATAAAAACGACAAATAAATATTATTCAACTGACATTGGTTTAGTGTAAAGTACATGAAGAAGTGAGGTGAGGGGCACATGAGTAACAGTGAACTTTTTGTCAGGTGCACCCATAAAGAACTTCTGAGTTCTATTAAACTGCAAATCATTAAAACATCAGATCAGTATTC
Organism: Salmo trutta; assembly: GCF_901001165.1. NCBI lineage: Eukaryota > Metazoa > Chordata > Actinopteri > Salmoniformes > Salmonidae > Salmo > Salmo trutta. The sequence continues at coordinate 46,791,592 of NC_042959.1, read as the reverse complement.
ATTGACCTAGAGGAGTACTGACAGAAAGGTGTTGAGCCCACCTCTGCTTCCCGGAGCTGGGGAGCTGCTCCCACACCGTAAGGGCACGACCCCCGGTGACCCAGCGGTGACCCCCACTGCCCGTGAGCCACGCCGCAAAGCAAAGGATTCTCGGAGCATCCGCCCAGGTCAGCGAGGCCAGGTACTTGCACTGAGGTAGAGAGAACACTGGGAGAGATGGAAGGAGAAAAGGAGATAGAGAGAGAGAGAGAGAGAGAGAGAGAGAGAGAGAGAGAGAGAGAGAGAGAGAGAGAGAGAGAGAGAGAGAGAGAGAGAGAGAGAGAGAGAGAGAGAGAGAGAGGGAAAGAAGGAGAAAAGTAGATAGAAAAAGTTGATGAAAACCAAAATAGATTTAGGGAACAATGCATTCTATGAACAGTGTGGCTCTATAGGTTGGCAACTGTACCATAATATTCAGGGAACAAATAGTTGTGTTAGCTTTACTCACCGTTCAAGGTGCTTTCCCCATTCGCCAAATCGTAGCATGAGCCAATGAGGAGTCCCCCTGTCTGATGTACACAATCTGTTACTCCAGCGATGCTGCTGTGATTGGTTAGCCTGGACACGGTGCCTGTGGTGATTGGACAGAGGAACGGTAAACATCAGATAGTACACAGATCTGTAAGGTCTAGCACTAAGCCATATTAATCTGGCTCTTCTATATAGTGCACGCACGCATGCACACACACCGCTTCTCACCTGTCCTCCAGTTGAGAATCCGGAGGTTGGCTCTGCCGTAGGCAACGAAGAGCCTGTCACCACGGGGACTGAGGGTCAGACGACCTTCCTGACTCCCGCAGCCCGTTACCGTTGCGTCCCAATGATGTAACAGCTGCAGGGGGTCACGGTTGGTGCAGAGCCCCTCCCACACAGACACCCCACCCTCTGCTGAGCTGCTGAACACCAGGGGACCCTGGGACTGTGGAGGATAGATAGGGGGCAGTTGTCATGGAGACTGAATGCAGCGGCTGAATACAATGCATGGATATGGTGTGTGTGTGTGAGTGTGCGTGTGCATGTGTGTGTCTGTGCGTGTATGCCTGCTAGCGTGCGTGGTTTCACATGATTTCACATAAAAACGTGATTTTCTTGTGTTTTATTTATATTTCCACACTATGATGTTGGAACAATACTGTGAAATTACCCAAATTATGATAATGCCCTTTAAGTGTAAGAGCTTTTTGAAAAGGCTGCCGAAAATGTCAGCCTGTTTTGGTGGGATGGCGTTTTGGCATGCCTGGTATCAAATTAGTTAATAGACCAATAAGAAAGAGACAGTTCCAAACCTCTCTACCAATAACAGCTAGTTTTCAGTTTTCCCCTCCCCACTCAGACCACTCCCAGACAGAATTGGCTCTTTGCTAATTGAAAACAATCACAGTAAGGTACTTAATTGTTACCAAGAAATTATTTGATATTGAGATAAACCAGCTACATTGGACATTTAAACTATGTATTAAAATAGCTTACGCCCCCAAGGAACCTTACAAAGTATTTTAGCCAAACATATATACAGTGCCTTGCAAAAGTATTCATTCCCCTTGGCAGTTTTCCTATTTTGTTGTGTTACAACCTGTAATTTAAATTAATTTGGATTTCATGTAATGGACATACACAAAATAGTCCAAATTGGTGAAGTGAAATGAAAAAAATAACTTGTTAAAAAAAAAAAAAAAGTGGTGCATGCATATGTATTCACCCCCTTTGCTATGAAGTCCCTGAATAAGATCTGGTGCAACCAATTACCTTCAGAAGTCACATAATTAGTTAAATAAAGTCCACCTGTGTGCAATCTAAGTGTCACATGATCTGTCACATGATCTCAGTATATATACACCTGTTCTGAAAGGCCCCAGAGTCTGCAACACCACCAAACAACCGGCACCATGAAGACCAAAAAGCTCTCCAAACAGGTCAGGGTAAAGTTGTGGAGAAGTACAGATCAGGGTTGGGTTATAAAAAAAATATCCCAAACTTTGAACATCCCACGGAGCACCATTAAATCCATTATTAAACAATGGAAAGAACATGGCACCACAACAAACCTGCCAAGAGAGGGCCACCCACCAAAACTCACGGACCAGGCAAGGAGGGCATTAATCAGATAGGCAACAAAGAGACCAAAGATAACCCTGAAGGAGCTGCAAAGCTCCACAGTGGAGATTGGAGTATCTGTCCATAGGACCACTTTAAGCCATACACTCCACAGAGCTGGGCTTTACGGAAGAGTGGCCAGAAAAAAGCCATTGCTTAAAGACAAAAATAAGCAAACGCGTTTGGTGTTCGCCAAAAGGCATGTGGGAGACTCCCAAAACATATGGAAGAAGGTACTCTGGTCAGATGAGACCAAAATTGAGCTTTTTGGCCATCAAGGAAAACGCCATGTCTGGCGCAAACCCAACACCTCATCACCCCCCGAGATCCACCATCCCCACAGTGAAGCATGGTGGTGGCAGCATCCTGCTGTGGGGCTGTTTTTCATCGGCAGGGACTGGAAAACCGGTCAGAATTGAAGGAATAATGGATGGTGCTAAATACTGGGAAATCTGTTTCATTCTTCCAGAGATTTGAGACTGGGATGGAGGTTCACCTTCCAGCAGGACAATGACCCTAAGCATACTGCTAAAGCAACACTCGAGTGGTTTAAGGGGAAACATTTAAATGTCTTGGAATAGCCGAGTCAAAGCCCAGACCTCAATCCAATTGAGAATCTGTGGTATGACTTAAAGATTGCCGTACACCAGCAGAACCCATCCAACTTGAAGGAGCTGGAGCAGTTTTGCCTTGAAGAATGGGCAAAAATTCCAAAGGCTAGATGAGCCAAGCTTATAGAGACATACCCCAAGAGACTTCCAGCTGTAATTGCAAAAGGTGGCTCTACAAAGTAAGGACTTTGGGGGGGGGGGTGAATAGTTATGTACGCTCAAGTTCTCTGTTCTTTTTTGTCTTATTTCTTGTTTGTTTCATGTTGTGTAAATCAAATGATACAAACCCCCAAAATATCAATTTCAATTCCAGGTTGTAAGGCAACAAAATAGGAAAAATGCCAAAGGGGGGTGAATACTTTCGCAAGCCACTGTAGTCCATTTCTGATCCTCTATCCTCGCAAATATACTGTATTTATATTTGAAAGTAATGAGGAAAAGAGCACTGAATACTCTTTTGAACCTCTTTGGAATCAATATATCTTAATTTATTTTAAATAATTTATTTCCACACTGCCTGCAAGTGTGTAGCATATAAGGAGAACAAGATATTTGGTCCTTCAGGCTGCCATTTTTGTTTCTGCCTCAGCCAATTTGTTTGGCGTGACAACAACTAGTTGGCTAAAGCACACACAGATCTGGCAACGGTGCGGAAATATTCGCTTTAATTTCAGCAAGGCCTTGATGAAAACACAAGTTTATGTTCATTAGGGCAGAAAACTAAAATTAGCATTTGTTATTGGACCAGTTTCAGTCCATTTTCTTCCGTTTGAACACAACCATAGTTACAGAAGCACTATATCTTAAAAGCCTAGAATGTGACACTATTGGCTCTTGATTATGGCAGCCACCTGTAGGGAGGTCACAGCCTCCTTATGGGCGTTGATTGATTGACAGTTGTCCATGGTTTGCCAGCTCCAGGCCTGGACTTTACCCCCATCTGCAGACAGAGAGAGGGAGGGGGTAAAGAGTGAGACAGGGAGAGAGCGAGATGGAGTGAGAGAGATGGAGGGAGGGTGAGAGTATGGGAAAAGAGAGAGGAGAGGGATGGTAAAGAGCAAGCGGGAGAGAGAGACAGGGAGAGGAAGAGAGGTTAAGTAGGCCTGACAGTTGCTGGCAGACATTACTGATGTCTTGCATAAATACCTGTGAGCCTGAGTCTCCTCACTTGTCTGCCTCTGTCAGTCTAACTCCACTTACTGTCAGCTGTAGGGTTAGACAACCCTGGTCCTGGAGTGCCGCAGGCACATCCGTGTTTTTTATTTAACCGACATGAAAGACCAGGTGTGTTGGAACAAAATCCTTCAGTACCTGCGGCACCCCAGGAACAGGGTTGCCTACCCCTGGCCCACTGAGTCTCTCATAAACAGTCACAGACACACAAACATATAAGTACCCCCCCACCACCACCACCACAGAAACTGCATCCACGCAAACCTGATCCAGTGATGATGTAGCCATCGCCTTCAGGCACAAAGCAGAGAGCAGTCACCGAGTTAAAGGTGTAGATGGACTTTACACACTGGCCTGGATGGAGAGAGGGGAAGACTGATTTAATTGTCCACAACACCCAGATGGAATTACGTAGGCACACACACACACACACAGACGCACACAGGGCACTCACCCAGACAAAGCTGTAGGGCTCAGACTGTGTATGTACAGTGAGGGAAAAAAGTATTTGATCCCCTGCTGATTTTGTATGTTTGCCCACTGACAAAGAAATTATCAGTCTATAATTTTAATGGTAGGTTTATTTGAACAGTGAGAGACAGAATAACAACAAAAAAATCCAGAAAAACGCATGTCAAAAATGTTATAAATTGATTTGCATTTTAATGAGGGAAATAAGTATTTGACCCCTCTGCAAAACATGACTTAGTACTTGGTGGCAAAACCCTTGTTGGCAATCACAGAGGTCAGACGTTTCTTGTAGTTGGCCACCAGGTTTGCACACATCTCAGGAGGGATTTTTCCCACTCCTCTTTCCAGATCTTCTCCAAGTCGTTTGGCAACTCGAACCTTCAGCTCCCTCCACAGATTTTCTATGGGATTAAGGTCTGGAGACTGGCTAGGCCACTCCAGGACCTTAATGTGCTTCTTCTTGAGCCACTCCTTTGTTGCCTTGGCCGTGTGTTTTGGGTCATTGTCATGCTGGAATACCAATCCACGACCCGTTTTCAATGCCCTGGCTGAGGGAAGGAGGTTCTCACCCAAGATTTTACTGTACATGGCCCCGTCCATCGTCCCTTTGATGCGGCGAAGTTGTCCTGTCCCCTTAGCAGAAAAACACCCCCAAAGCATAATGTTTCCACCTCCATGTTTGACGGTGGGGATGGTGTTCTTGGGGTCATAGGCAGCATTCCTCCTCCTCCAAACACGGCGAGTTGAGTTGATGCCAAAGAGCTCCATTTTGGTCTCATCTGACCAGAACACTTTCACCCAGTTGTCTTCTGAATCATTCAGATGTTCATTGGCAAACTTCAGACGGGCATGTATATGTGCTTTCTTGAGCAGGGGGACCTTGCGGGCGCTGCAGGATTTCAGTCCTTCAAGGCGTAGTGTGTTACCAATTGTTTTCTTGGTGACTATGGTCCCAGCTGCCTTGAGATCATTGACAAGATCCTCCCGTGTAGTTCTGGGCTGATTCCTCACCGTTCTCATGATCATTGCAACTCCACGAGGTGAGATCTTGCATGAAGCCCCAGGCCGAGGGAGATTGACAGTTCTTTTGTGTTTCTTCCATTTGCGAATAATCGCACCAACTGTTTTCACCTTCTCACCAAGCTGCTTGGCGATGGTCTTGTAGCCCATTCCAGCCTTGTGTAGGTCTACAATCTTGTCCCGGACATCCTTGGAGAGCTCTTTGGTCTTGGCCATGGTGGAGAGTTTGGAATCTGATTGATTGATTGCTTCTGTGGACAGGTGTCTTTTATACAGGTAACAAACTGAGATTACGAGCACTCCCTTCAAGAGTGTGCTCCTAATCTCAGCTCGTTACCTGTATAAAAGACACCTGGGAGCCAGAAATCTTTCTGATTGAGAGGGGGTCAAATACTTATTTCCCTCATTAAAATGCAAATCAATTTCTAACATTTTTGACATGCGTTTTTCTGGATTTTTTTGTTGTTATTCTGTCTCACTGTTCAAATAAACCTACCATTAAAATTATAGACTGATCATTTCTTTGTCCGTGGGCAAACGTACAAAATCAGCAGGGGATCAAATACTTTTTTCCCTCACTGTATGTATGTATGTATGTATGTAGTGAACTCACCCGTGCTTAAAGCCCAGATCCTCACACAACAGTCTGCTGAACCACTCAGGATAAACCTCTCCTTGTCTCCCAGAGACAGTTCCCAGGCTAGAGAGAGAGAGAGAGAGAGAGAGAGAGAGATTGACAGTAGGGAGGAGAGGGGGGAAAGGAGGGGAAGAGACAAGGGGGCGTTGAACGGAAGAAAGAGATGGAGAGAATATGTGGGGGAGGGAATAATAATCATTTTTTTGTTGTTGTCATTGTACAGTTCATAGTCAGTATGCATATAATTAACATCCATGTTGTTATTGATTTAATATGATACGTTCCAGAGTTCTAGCTCATGGAATCAGAGAAAAAACCTGGAGAGAGTCAGATGGAGATAGGGAGAGGGGGAGCGTGGGTGGAGCGACAGAAAGGCCAGAGAAGTTCAAGTAGTGGCACGATCCCTCCTTCAGTCAGAATGAGAGTAACTCAGAGTGTCTACTGCTGCTAGTTCTCTCTGTGGATTTGACCTGATGAACTAAAACTATAATTACACTGCCTGAAATATAAGTGTGTGTGTGTATACACGTTTTACTATACTTGTGAGAACCAGAAGTCCTCACACGAATAGTAAACAGGTCCTCACTTGTATACAGGCTATTTTTGGCTTAGGGGTTAGGTTTAGGGTTAGAATTAGAGTTAGGGTTAGGAGTTAGGGTTAGTATAGTAAGACATAGGGGTGTATGTGTGTGTATGTATATATGTCCATTCCCTACCGAGTCTCCTACAGTATTCAGGCAGAGGGGCAGACAGACAGGTGACTCCACCAGTGTGACCTCCCAGATTCCGCTGCTCGGTTGCCGTAGGAACGTGCCACACCTTTACTGTTGTGTCTCGACTGGGAGAGAGAAATAGAGAGAGAGAGATGGAGAGAACAACGGAGAGAGATAAAATGAGTGTGAGACAGAGAGAGACAGCGAGAGACAGAGAGACAGAGAGAGACAGAGGGAGACAGAGAGTGAGAGCAGACAAGGTTCAAGTAGTTCAATAACACTCTGTTCAGGCGAGAATGGCTCAGAGTGTATGGGGGGGGGGCGGGGAATTAGCATGTCAAGAGTTACAGAGAGAGGAGGAGGGAGAAAGAAAGAAATTAATTGAATTATTCACAGTTATGCGATCTATTATTAAATCGGAGAATGACTCACTTACCTGCCGGAGATCACCAGGTTGTCAACAGCAACCACACAGGTGACGATGTCACTGTGACCCTCCAGCGACCTCAAGCGAAACTTGGCTTTCTCCCATGATGCTTTGAGAGATGTAAACTCGGCATCTGAAAAAAGGGGACCCATCAGAATCATCATGAACCCAGAACCCAAGTCTTGCGTGAACTTTTTTACAAAGGGACAGATTCAGACTTGTACGCCTTTCTTATGCACTTCTCAGTAGCTGGTATTCAGATGTGTGTGCGTAACGGGCTTTGCAGGCGTGGTTCCCTTGCGTGCGCTGAATACATTTAAATCAACCGCGGAAAACCCTTCCACTTGATGGCCGACAGATTTCCCCTAGAGTTTTCATTCAAAAGGGGTTTCAGTACATTTATATAAAGCCATCCCTTTAAATTTGGTGTACCTTTAATTAGAATTTAGTTTCACAGACTCACTAGAATATATTGAGAGAACTGTTCAGAAAATTAGGGATCAATGAAAGAAAGCTATGTAAGAACACAAATATTTGTCTCCTTCGACTTAAAAATACTCTTGATCTTTTTAGGGTTAGGAAAGCATTTATGAATAATAAAAAAAACAGGTTTGGAGAGCATTTACGCAAAAAAATATATTGGTGAATCAAAAATACAGTGGTTTGATTCATCCTGAAAGTTGCCATATTCAATGAATCAATCCATGAACTATTGAAAGGTGAGAAAAGTGTACGATAGGGTTTGAAAAGTAGTCCTATAACTCGACCCTAATAATCCTCACTAATCATGGAACTGTGACGAGAACAGTCCAGTCGTTGTGAACCATGCGCCAGTCTCCAAGCTTAAACTGCTACGTGTACTGTATTTATGGTCTGCCGTCCATAATGATTCCAATAGGCTACATGTCGCAGATGACTGCACAACTTGTAATACGTTAGTTAGCCCAGTATGATCCACTATTGCTTGCGATCCCTCAGGAACAACCACACGAACGTGACAGAGGAAAGAAAGGTCAACTAACTGTGTAATGGAATGATGCAAAATGTAAGGAAACAAACACTAAAGTGACCGTTATAAATATGTGTGGGTATAACTGACGGTGGCTACCGATAGTGGCTAATATTTAACACGATGCAAATTGTAAAACATACAGGGGAAAAAAGTAGATCTAATTAAAACACTCTAGAAACCATAAATCAACTCTCTAGGTTTGGCGCTATGCTCTCATTTGCGCATGGCTACAGAAGCCTACAGCTTGGGTCTCCAAATGTTATTCCAGCAAAGTTACGAGGCCTTCATTTTAGAAACGTCACTGTGGGAAAGTTGATATGTCCATATGCTTTAGTTTGCTGCCACATGACTGGTTTCACATTTGTCTCCAGTGATCATAAGTTAAAATAGATCTGAAACAATTGTCTATTCATATTTACAATCCCCTTATCTAAGCGGCTTACTTCACCTGGATCTTATCAATAACTCTTATCAATTTGTAAATTACAGTGCATGGAGAACGGTGATATTTCTATTGGGAAAAATAACAAAGATGTTATTCCGCTTGGAACCGACAGGTTGCTCGACCTTATTCATCGTTACATCGCGCATAAAGGGGGTGGCGTTAATGAGGGAATGAAGTCAAAATAGACACTGATCTAGGATCCGTTTTTGCCTTTAAGATCATCAAGAATAAGACAGGGAGGGACCTGGGAAAGTATCCACAAAGCGTCTCAGAGTAGGTGCTGATCTAGAATCTGTCTATACAATCTTATTCAGTATGACCTTAAAGGCTAAACTAATACTAGATCAGCGCACCTATTCTGAGACACTTGGTGAATGCAGGCCCTGGCCTCCGGCCTGGTCAGGGACGTTGGGAGAGACTATAATAGCCATGGTTGACTCAACACTTCTCTAACCTTAGTTGATCAATAACTACTGTACACGTATTTGTCAGCTCTTGAGCATGCAACTAATTCTGTTTCTAGGAAACAAACAGTACAGACAGATCAGGCTTGTGTTCATTAGGCACGAAGCAGAAGAGAACAGTCTGAAACAGGTAGGTACGATCTGAACTCATGAAATGGTTGTTTTGGTTTGTCGTTCTGAAGCGTTTTGCTACAGTGTGCCCACAGTGGACCCTAATGAACTCAACCCAGGAGGGAAGGATGGATCGAAACGTTAACTATTTGTAATATAATTTCTGGGAGCCTACCAAGCTGATTCCATATTTTCTTTACTTCAATCACAATACATTTGTGAGATACCAATGAGTATGTGTCTACATAATCTAACAAACCCTAGTTTAAAGGTAACCCCACCTTCCTGGTTCTCCTTGGGGCTTGTGTCGGTCACAGCTAGACAGGGCTCTGACTGCTCTCCCCCTGCTCCTGTCTCTCTCCGTCCTCCCGTCTCCTTTCTTCCTGTCTCTCCCCTTGTTACCGTCTCCTTCTGACTGCCTGTCTTCTTCTGTCGGCCTGTCGGCTCTGCTTCTCCCTTGGGGATCTTGGTAGCAGAGGGGCTGTGTGATGGAAGAGCCTCAGAGGTGGCTTCACTGTGCCCGAGCAAAAAAAAACACACAAAAAAAACACACCAAATACCAAGAGTGAATTGACAGTGCGGTCACATTCAGGGAAACATCATGTGCACAGACATACAGAACAGCGCATAGGCTAAGCCATAGACACACAAGCAAGTTTACAAATAATGACAATCCTTTATTACATTTCTATAGCACTTCATTACAAGTATAATCTCAAAGTGCATAAATATACAGTTGTCGCCACGGCATGGAAAACAGATTGACGTTGTCGTTGTATCTTTGATTAACGGATGATCACTATCATTTTCATTATCATGTCTTTATACTACTTCGTGATAAGGACATTTCCCCTGGTATTCCCTTGATATTCCAAAGCCCTGGGAGAGTGTGCCCAGTCGTAACTCGGTGGAAGGAATCCCTAAGTGATGGCTACATGGCGTACTATCCCCTCTACTACTCCAATACATTAGGATGCCTTGAAAGAATGACTGACTGACTTTGACCTATGTCGGATAGACTCAAGCCAGATCAAAGCATCAAAGCGAATGTTACAGCTTGTGAACAGGGATGTTAATCTCCCCTCTCTCTCTCTCTCTTTCCTTACACTTGTCTTTTCATCTTCTCATGTTTTCCTCCTCCCACAATCCCCGGAGTTTGCTGGGGGCCAGAAAGCTGCAGCAGAAGTTCAGCCAATCTGGTGCGGAGCTCCGCCTTCCTGGAGATCTGAAGATAGAGGGGGGGGGGGGGGGGGGGGTTGGGCTTAGATTTGTTTGAGCCCATAATTTAGGTTAATAACAACATGCATGACCGTAGAAGTCTCCCTGGGTACGTCTCAATAGTCCAACGTCGCTCCTCCTTCATCTAGACTGATCTGAGAAGAGATGGACTGATAAAAGACAGTGAGTAGACATCCATCCATTACAGAACTATGTTTCCAGATCAGAGCAGATGAAGGAAAGGAGACAAAATGACCACTGTAGACTATTGATATGTGCCCCCCCAACGATTCGTATAAACCCCGAATGACTGACAGGGGGTGCTGTATTGAAGCCACCGCGCAGCAATCTTGGCACTCCTCAATTGTAAAAAATATTTTGGAAGCTACATAAATGTATTTATTAATGTTTACATTCGTTTTTGACACAATTATTCTATTACAGGCACCTTAATGTATACTTTCAAATGATATAATGTGAGCTAAACATAATTGTTTTAAAATAAAGATCTACAAAGTCTTTTTTTGCGGGTACTAATGTCACTGTCCCCACTACAACAAAAATACTTAAATACATGTCATTTTGTCCTAGAAACATTTAATTGAAATACTGTAGAATTCCAATCATGCCTATGGAGGTCTCCTGCTAGGGAGTGCCAATATGGCCGACCGGTGGCTTCAAATCCTCTCATAGCATCAGCAATCCAAGGTTTATAAACGCAATCCCCTCCCTACCCTTTACATGGTGATTCAGATTGCCAAAACCCCAATGACACTAAATCAACATATATAAAGGCATGATACATCTCGCCACAAGAGAAGGGTATCATGTCATGCTTACATTTGATATATAGTGCCAGTGTAGATGAGGTTGATCTAAAACACGGCCAAACCCCAATGAGAACGCAAGTTATTTACCACTATATTTCTAAAGATGACGATCGAGCGAGCGAGCCTATTCTCTATCTCACATGAGTGAAGTTATTTAATGATCAGCTGTTCAGTCTTGGTGTGCTCCAGCTAGGTTGGCCTCAATTGAACTCACTCACGACCGAGAGTGTAATAATGTAAAATGTAACCTGCAAGATTGTATTGGAGGATTAAGGTGCTACATCAAGATCTCTCTTGGGAACGAGTACAGTCATATCCGGGAGTATTAGTACCAAGGGAAATCTATTCAGGATTGTGGAATTAAGAACCGGTGCGCTCATGACACGACTGATATTAAAACTATGGCTGAAGATTAGAAGTGAAGTCGTGTTCTGTACCTTAACTCTTTCTTCTGGAGTGAGAGATTGAGATATTTTCATCTCCAGATTCTCAATCTGTCTCAGTTTCTTCTGGAGTTTTCTCACCTCCCCCATCTGAAACCCTTACTCTACAAGCACCAACAACTGTTCGAGATTATTAGGTCTACAATGTTTCACTAGGCTTGTGGGTCATGCAACATTCATGTTTAAGTGTTTCTACCGTGTTTCACTAGTTTGTTGTCCTTTCTCCGTCCAGTCAATTGTTCCCATTGACGTGTCTCATCGCTGATGACAACAATGGTGGATAGCCTGTGTGAGCGTGTTTGAGGGGATACATTTGAGCAAGGATCTGCGCAAATTCGCTAATCTTCACCACATAACGAGCAGTTGTTTTTCCCAAGAGACGATCTATGTAGATCAGTGATTCTGCGCAGTCTGACTGCAACGTAGTAGATCTCAAACAAGCACAGGCGCTTTATTAACTTCTTCTCTGGTCTTCCGGACGGTTACAGCCATTGCTCTGGTTTACAGTGACACCAGGTGGAATGGAGAGGAACTTAATTTATAAAATCTAAATACCAAGGCAGCGTTTCATTTTATTAAATGTGCTCCTTCATTTCTACCCTCGTTCACTCCCTCCCCTCCAGTGACTGATTTGATAAGATTGAATTTCTGTGCCAATATGTGCCTTTTGTTATAGCCTAACAATGTTTGGTGTTATAACTGAATAATTATTTATATTCAGTGTATGAGAATAGGACTTGGTCTTCAATAATTCCGTTTGTGAGATAAAACATTTAAATAGCCATTTAATTCAATAACAAATAAGTGCTCAACCATAATGCCAATATGCACCATTTGTTGTAATTAGTTGTAATAACTTCCATAGTAAACATGATTTATATGTCTAGTCTGTGTACAGTGCCTATAAAAGTCTACACCCCCCTTGGATTTCTTCACATTTTATTGTGTTACAAAGTAGGATTCAAATAGATTTAGACTAATTCTTCTTTTTGGCAACTATCTACATGAAATAGTCTATAATGTCGAAGTGGAAGAAAAATAAAACACTACTATATCTTGATTAGATAAGTATACACCCTCTCAGTCAATACATGTTAGAAACGCCTTTGACAATGATTACAGCTGTGAGTCTTCTTGGGTAAGTCTCATAAGAGCTTTGTATACCTGTATTGTGCCACATTTGCCCACTATTCTTTTCAAAATTCTTCAAGCTTTGTCAAGGTGTTGGGGATTATAGCTAGACAGCAATTTTCCAGTCTTGCCAAGCAGATTTAAGTCAAAACTGTAACTTGGCCACTCAGGAACATTCACTGTCTTCTTGGGAAGCAACTCCAGTGTAGATTTGGCTTTGTGTTGTTGGTTATTGTCCTGTTGAAAGGTGAATTCATTTCCCAGTCTGGTGTAAAGCAGACTGAAGCAGGTTTTTCTCTAAGAGTTTGCCTGTGTTTAGCTCCATCACATTTATTTTCATCCTGAAAAACTCTGCAGTCTTTGTCGATGTCAAGCGTACACATACCATGATGCAGCCACCACCATGCTTGAAAATAAGGAGGCAGTTACTGAGTGATGTGTTGTGTTGGATTTGCCTCAAACATAAGGCCAAAATGTTAATTATTTTGCAGTGTATTTTTTTTGCAGTATTACTTTAGTGCCTTGTTGCATACATATGCATGTTTTGGAATATTTTTTCTGTATATTTGTATTATTCTTTTCACTCTGTAAATTAGGTTACTACAATGCTGTTGATCCATCCTGTTTTTTTTACCATCACAGCCATTGAACTCTGTAGCTGTTTTAAAATCACCAACGACCTCACAGTGACATCCCTAAGCAGTTTATTTCCTGTCCTGCAGCTCAGTTCAGAAGGAAGACTGCATCTTTGATGTGTCTAAGTAGTTTAATACATCATCCACAGCATCATTTAATACATCATCCGCCCGGACCAGTACAAGGAGTTGCTAGAGCGCGATGAGCCAAGTAAAGCCCCCCACCAGCCAAACCCTCCCCTAACCCGGACAACGCTGGGCCAATTGTGCACTGCCCTATGGGACTCCCGGTCACTGCCGGTTGTGACACAGGCCGGGATCGAACCCGGGTCTGTTGTAATTTTACAGATGCGCCACTCGGGAGTAGCCCCAAATGTTACTTCGAAACTAATTTAGGATTGCCTAAACGAAGGGGGTAAACACTTATGCGACAACTATAGTTTAGTTATACATTTTCTATTAATTTGTACAAATGTGTAGAATTTTCTTTTCCCTTTGACATTATGGAGTATTTTGTGTAGATCAATGGCAAAAAATTACAATGAAATATAATTCAATCCCACTTTGTAATGCCCCCAAAAAGTTCAAGGGGGTATAGACTTTCTATAGGCATTGTATGTGTGAAAGCATTTTTGAAAACAGGTGGAGGTATTGCTTTCCATTCGACATCTTGTCTCTTCTATGTCCTACTGTGCATTTTCCAGCACTATCAATGTTGTGTAATTTTTCCAAGGCTAATGCCTAGCCTATCCCTAGCCCACAGTATGTCATAGGCATAGTCTGCATATGGCTCCATCTATCAGACAGAGAAAGAAAATATCAAGAAGAGTGTAGACACACAACTTTATTTCTGTATCTGTATGATTAATGCAAGATCATTTGGGTTAAGTCTTTCATGGTGTTCAATCATGGAAACGAGTCAGCTAGGTCTACAGTACCGGTAAATATAGTAGGCCTAGTCATTGAAGCTATTCTTATGTTGTTGCCACTGTTGTTGCAAAAGTTCTGCAGAGTCTTGTGCAAGGAGAGCATACCAAGTGCTACAGCAGAGTTTGAAATAAGGCAGGTGCAACCATCAGCCCCAACTGCAGCAAAAACGGAAGAGTCTGGGTGCTTAATATTCTACCTAGAACCAAACAGGGTTCTCTGGGACAGCCGAAGAACCCTTTATGGGTCGTTCTTGAATTGCGGTGGCATTTACATCTACGAAAAACACTTCAAAATTACAAATAGTTACACATCATACATGTTTTCTGTTTATATTGAACTGTTTATCAGTCATAAAACATACTGCAAGTGCTTTATACTGCAAAACGTTATGTCTATGCATTGTTTAAAGTACTTAGGCCAAGCAAATTGGCTTGTCTCAGTAGTGACCCAGTACAATTGTAGTGACATGTTTTGGGGGATTTAAAGCTATCAATCTATGTATTCTTTTTGAATTCTAGAAAGTAAACAAAAGTATTACACATCTTGTATAGATCAATAAAAACAAAACAGGCTATTAAAATAACTATTATTTTTACAAATATAAAATGTGTCCCTAAGTTTTATCCCATTGGTGTAACCATCTTGAAAATCACTCATTACAAAGATATACAAGGACCTTGCATTCCCTCCAGTTGCAAACCGTTGCACTGGAGAGGTCTATATTAAATACAATTATTAGTTAATTACACCCTTTTAGTATCTCATACATTTGAGGATTCAATTGATCATTTGGTGTGTCTAAATAGTGTAATTTGTGTTACACATTGTAAATGTAGGGAAATTACACTGTGAGCAAAATGATGAAACAAAAAACAGTTTAGTAAATTATTTTTAAAGGGTTAATGACCTTAGATTCGAGCATCTGTGTCCTCCATTTAAGAAAATCTTCAATTACCAAAATGTTGTCATTGGCGTTACCATCACTGGTGTAACTACTCCTGCTGGTGGCACAAAGTTATCATAATAGTAAAACATTATTAAAAGGCATTAAGCTACCATATTAGTTCATTTAGAATGGGAAGATGTACCCAATACATCTTAATTTTTTGAAAAATGAAATTAATTTTTTCCAAAATGCCACACCCAAATGCCACTGCAATTCAAGAACAACCCTTATTGTAGGTAGGCCTATAGACACATTAGCATTTAGCACATTAGCACATCTGGAATTTTGGTTCCATTCATCTGAAAGACAAAGTAAATAGGACCATTTTAGACATTTCACAACAATTTAGGCTGTTGCTTAAACGTTAACACCATACCTGGAAACGAATCATCACAAGTAAGTGCTATTGATGATATGTATACAATTTCTGACCTCTACATTGCTGAACTCGACAATTAATATGGCTAATCTCTACTTAATACTTTACTAATACTCATCTTTTGGTTCTTACCTTGACCTGTGTGGTTGAAGGATGCCTCACCTTGGCCTCTGTGAACACAGACAGCACCAGCAGGATGAAGACAGCACAGACCAGAGCTTCGTCAATGTTGAAGAGGGTTGAGTCTCTGAACAGCAAAAGTGTATCTATGTTTATTTCAGCTAGAAGATGATGGGTCTGAAAGGGATGTGTGCACCATGACTGCATGGGCACAAGTACAGAGATCTGTTTTACAGTCATGAGCAGTGTAAATTAACTTTAATAGGGCCTACAAATAATTGTTTTGATATTTGGCACTAGTGAAACAAATGGGTATTTTTGTATTCTTAAATTTTTTTTCTCCATATATGCCAATAGCCTATTTAATGTGTTGTATTGCATTGTATTGTTATGTTTTGTATAGCATGCATGGTATGTGTTCTGATCTAGGGCTAGGTGTGTGACAACTTTTGAAACAAAAGTAGACTAGTGTTTGGGTACATCATTCCATTTATATCAATGTTTGTCGATGGAGGATTACAATGTCATATTTTGAATAACAATGTATCACTTTAAATTTTCACGTATCCCTTTGGCTGGTTCTTCACGATGTGAAGGAGGGTGTATTTAATTCTGGAACCAGCAACGAGCCAATGAAATGTCACGATCCACGTTACCAATGGCAACGACCTCCAAACAATCCTCTAGATGTAAAAGAAGAGCAAGCACAATATTCCAACCTACAGAAAGAATCTAGAGTCATTCACTTGTAAGTTATTCATAAATTCCTAGCATGACGAATAAAAGTTAATTTCGTTTATTAAGCCTATTAACTGAACCAAGTGTAGACTTTCAGGACATTTATTTAGCGTTTTTAGCTGCTATGTGCTTCAATGTCAACCCTGTCAATGTCAGCCAGGTGCTCATAAATATAGTTTTTTTACTTTCATTGTTGAATCACAAAATGACCTCTACACTAGTCTGCTAGCCATTTGTGCATCCCAAGTGTTTTATGAACGTAAGGAGATGAGCTCACCACTTTCAATGTTGAGGAAAAACCGACGTGTTCCTCTTCCTGGGCCCATGAACCAGCAAGGGTATGTTAAAGAGAAAACAAAGTGGATCTTTTCCTAGACAGAAAGTACTGCAATTAGATTAATTTCCATGTTCATTTGCATTACTGATGATGGCTCATTTTTCTCAAATAGGAGAAGAGTGCCTTTCAAGGAGAATCCATTTGCAGGTATGGGATTAAGGTATTTCAAAGACGATATTTTTCTTGAGCAGATGGCCAGGAGGCAGAACGTAATTACAAATAATTTGTAGACTGCAAATTGACCACAAGAAGATATAATATTTTACTAAATCATAATAATTTCAAACCTTGCTTAGGTTGGTATACGATCACATATCTCTCTATTGTGCATGGGAACACTTTGGAACAGATTTCCAAAATTAAAATAACTTGGAGCTGATTTGCTGGTGTTTTTACAGTCTTTTACGACTAACAATAAAACGTTTAAAAATAAATAACATTTTAGTATTCTTTTTTGCTCATCAAACTTGAATGGTCAAATAAAATCACCCATGCGGGTCATCAGTCGGGGAACCCTGCTATAGTCTAACTATGAGATATCCAATTATTTGAAACATGTACTACCTCTGAATATATCTCTTTTAAAACCTGGGGTCATTCTAGTTGTGTTCTTGTCTTTTTTTTCCTTTAGAATATGAAGCTACTCTGCTGAGTGATGTATCTGCTTTGAATCGCCCTACGCCTCAGGCTCAAGCCACTGATATTGCCTGTCCTTCCAAATCAAAAGCCAAACAAAGGAAAAGCAACAGTTGTTGTATGTTTGTTTGATGTCCTTACAACTCGCCCTGTTCTGAAACATTCACCACCGCAACCAACGTCACATCACATTTCGACAACACTGGAGACCTCATGCATGGTTGTTAGATTAGTATGTGGTGTGCGTTTTCCTAATACAGCACCGTGGTCACAAATGTGGGTTTCCAAAAAGCCAGTTTGGGTTTCTGATAATGTACAGTAACATTGAAACAGAGTGTTCTCAGAATCAGTAAAAATGTATGCATCATTGTAAGACGCTTTGGGGAAAAAAAACGTCTGCCGAGTGTCATACAGTAGCCTTTATTATACAGGTATTACACTTCCTGATCTAGTGAACTCTGACTGAACCCTACAGGTGCACCCCCTAGTGATTTTGAGCTGATGTCCTCTATGATGCAGAGGCTGACCCTGCTGGAGACCAAGGTCAAGACCCAAGCCCTGGACATTGACCACAAGGTGAGCCAAGTACCACACACATTCAGACAAAGAAATTACATTGTACATTACATTTTAGTTATTTAGCACACACTTATCCAGAGCGACTTCCAGTGCAATCAATGGAAAAAACTGGTAACAACGCTTCTGTGAACACCTCCAGCGAGACAGCGTTTTGGTTAGATCTGAAATCGACCTCAACCACATCAACCTCTGTGATCCTCCGCAAACAACCAATCAAAAGCATGCATTTTAAAGGAAAGCTCAACCACCGAATGCTGATGAAGTTGCACATACAGGATGCCTGTCACACAAGTCTGCACATATTTCTGCTACAGTATGTATGAACAGCAGGTAAATGGTGCCAATAAAGGTTTTCTAAACAAAAACAAAAACAACAAATCTGCCAAATGTGTGAATGTTGCATCAGTATTCTGTGTTGGACCTTTGTTCGTTATAGTTTGCATGACAAGAGACTCCTTATACTATAGTTTGTATAAGATACTTCTCATATTTTGAATGGCAAGATACTTATTATAGTTTGTATGATGAGGTAATAAGAGACCTCAAGCAGCAACATATTTTCCAAAGTTGTGCTGTCGAGTTGAAAATAGACAGTGTTTGGGAGTAGTTCCACTTTGTCATTGAAATAGTAATTTACCTACATTTTGGTGATTGTTTACCGAAATTCAAATATTCATAGTCTTTTCAGTAGTTAATTACTTTTTTGCCATGTCATTTTTTAAATTTATTTAACCTGGCAAGTCAGTTAAGAACAAATTCTTATTTCCAATGACGGCCTAGGAACAGTGCCTTGTTCAGGGGCAGAACGACATATTTTTACCTTGTCAGCTCGGGGATTTGATCTAGCAACCTTTCGGTTACTAGTCCAACGCTCTAACCACTAGGCTACCTGCCGCCACTGTAACAGTGTAGCTAACTACTGCAATTAACCCATTCAATGTTTTGCCAAAAGAATATACAGCGTACAGGGCATGAGTGGAGTCCACCTGTGGTAAATTCAATTGATTGGACATGATTTGGAAAGGCACACACCTGTCTATATAAGGTCCCCCAGTTGACAGTGTATGTCAGAGCAAAAACAAAGCCATGAGGTTGAAGGAATTGTCCATAGAGCGCCGATACAGGATTGTGTTGTGGCACAGATCTGGGGAAGGTTGCCAAAAAATGTCTGCAGCATTGAAGGTCCCCAAGAACACAGTGGCCTCCGTCATTCTTAAATGGAAGAAGTTTGGAACCACCAAGACTCTTCCTAGAGCTGGCCACCCGGCCAAACTGAGCAATAAGGGGAGAAGGGTGTTGGTCAGGGAGGTCACCAAGAACCCGATGAACACTCTGACAAAGCTCCAGAGTTCCTCTGTGGAGATGGGAGAACCTTCCAGAAGGACAACCATCTCTGCAGCACTCCACCAATCAGGCCTTTATGGTAGAGTGGCCAGACTGAAGCCACTCCTTAGTCAAAGGCACATGACAGCCGCTTGGAGTTTGCCAAAAGGCACCTAAAGACTATGAGAAACAAGATTCTCTGGTCTGCTGAATCCAAGATTGGAATTCAGGCCAAATAGTTCAAGAGTCACGTATGGAGGAAACCTGGCACCATCCCTACGGTAAAGCATGATGGTGGCAGCATCATGCTGTGTGCGCTCAGGACATCAGACTGGGTCAACGGTTCACCTTCCAACAGGACAACGACCCTAAGCACACAGCCAAGACATTGCAGGAGTGGCTTCGGGACAAGTCTCTGAATGTCCTTGAGTGGCCCAGCCAGAACCCGGACTTGAACCCAATCGAACATCTCTGGATAGACCTGAAAATAGCTGTGCAGCAACCCTCCCCATTCAACCTGACAGAGCTTGAGAGAATCTACAGAGAAGAATGGGAGAAACTCCCCAAATACAGGTGTGCCAAGCTTGTAGCGTCATACGCAAGAAGACTTAAGGCTGTAATCGCTGCCAAAGGTGCTTCAACAAAGTACTGAGTAAAGGGTCTGAATACTTATGTACATGTGATATTTCAGTTACATGTTTTAAAAAAAAAGTGCTACAATTTTGCTTTGTCTTTATGGGGTATTGTATGTAGATTGAGGGAAAAAAAGCAATTTAATACATTTTAGAATAAGGCTGTAACGTAACAAAATGTGTAAAAAGTAATGTGGTCTAAATACTTTCCAAATGCACTGTATATATTTTTCAACCCAGTACATTTATATGACTTTTCAGACTTAGATATAATACTTTTTTACAAGGTAGTTTTGATGTAGTGAACTACTTTTTCAAAGTAGCTTCAGTTAAACAAACTATATTTCTTTTAAGGGCAGCTTTACTGTAGCTCAACTTCTTCCAGTGTGAAGTAATTGGTAGCTTGGTAAACCATATTTACAGAGTAGCTTCCCCAACACTGAAAACAGATACTAAAGACAGTAGTGGTCTATACACATCCGGCTAGTATTCTATGCATGAAGTACATGCCCAAACATTGATATATGTACAGACCAAGCTCTTGACTTGACAACATATCTATGTTAATTTTGTGATTTTCTATTTGAAGGAGAAAATAATTACAGCTCTGGAGGAGAAAATGAAGCTTCTTCAGAAGTCAACAGGTAGTTATTTCAGCCTACCGTATATATCATACAGTTCTGGAACCACAGAGCTCCAGTCACAACACACGTAGGCCTAGTATGCATGTATTTATAGAAATACAGCCCAATTGAGGCCTAGTATTCATGTATTTATAGAAAAAAAACCTGTAGGCCTAGTATTCATGTATTCATAGAAATACAGCCCCATGTAGGCCTAGAATGCATGTATTTATAGAAATATAGCCCCATGTAGGCCTAGTATTCATGTATTTATAGAAATACAGCCCCATTGAGGCCTAGTATTCATGTATTTATAGAAAAAAACCTGTAGGCCTAGTATGCATGTATTTATAGAAACAAAAACCTGTAGGCCTAGTATTCATAGAAATACAGCCCCATGTAGGCCAAGTATGCATGTATTCATAGAAATACAGCCCCATGTAGGCCTAGTATGCATGTATTTATATAAATATAGCCCCATGTAGGCCTAGTATTCATGTATTTATAGAAATATAGCCCCATGTAGGCCTAGTATGCATGTATTTATAGAAATACAGCCCCATGTAGGCCTAGTATGCATGTATTTATAGAAATATAGCCCCATGTAGGCCTAGTATGCATGTATTTATAGAAATATAGCCCCATGTAGGCCTAGTATTCATGTATTTATAGAAATACAGCCCCATGTAGGCCTAGTATGCATGCATTTATAGAAATATAGCCCCATGTAGGCCTAGTATTCATGTATTTATAGAAATACAGCCCCATGTAGGCCTAGTATGCATGCATTTATAGAAATATAGCCCCATGTAGGCCTAGTATTCATGTATTTATAGAAATACAGCCCCATGTAGGCCTAGTATTCATGAATTTATAGAAATACAGCCCCATGTAGGCCTAGTATTTATAGAAATGCAGCCCCATGTAGGCCTAGTATGCATGTATTTATAGAAATACAGCCCCATGTAGGCCTAGTATTCATGAATTTATAGAAATACAGCCCCATGTAGGCCTAGTATTCATGAATTTATAGAAATACAGCCCCATGTAGGCCTAGTATTCATGAATTTATAGAAATACAGCCCCATGTAGGCCTAGTATTCATGAATTTATAGAAATACAGCCCCATGTAGGCCTAGTATGCATGTATTTATAGAAATACAGCCCCATGTAGGCCAAGTATTCATGAATTTATAGAAATACAGCCCCATGTAGGCCTAGTATTCATGCATTTATAGAAATACAGCCCCATGTAGGCCTAGTATTCATGTATGTATAGAAATATATCCCTATGTAGGCCTAGTATTCATGTATTTATAGAAATACATCCCCATGTAGGCCTAGTATTCATGTATTTATAGAAATACAGCCCCATGTAGGCCTAGTATTCATGTATTTATAGAAATACAGCCCCATGTAGGCCTAGTATTCATGTATTTATAGAATTATTAAGAGTACGGAACAAGTCACGTTTGGTTAACCAAAACCATTCTGTTTCTGTGGTTTTTAGAGAAAAACAGTGATAGGTGCAGAGAGGATGAGCTCATAAAAACATGCCACAAGCTTCAGGGCCAGGTATTGGAGATGGAGGTAAGACCATCATCGCCATGGTGATACAACGGAGCAATGTTTTTTTTTGGTCCTCAGCTATCAGTTTGGTACATTGCACAGACATAGATGGACCACACTGTATTGAAAGCCACAGAAGCACTAACCTGTGTCTGTGTGATTTACAATATATCTTATGAAGTCAGTGCATGTCCAATTTAGACTTGAACTTTTCTACATACAGTATAACAGAGAAGTTGAGTTGTGGTGGTGGAGTCATCTCCAAGTCTGTTCTATATAGTTTAGTTCACCTCTTTAACTGATGTCACTGCAACGTTTTCTTTAAACTCACAGTGGGTTTTTTCCCCACTCAGCGGTTTCTGAACGACTACGGCATGATCTGGGTGGGGAGCGGAGAGGAGCGCGACACAGCCAGTCAACAGGAAGTAGAGGAAGCTGAGCAGACCCAGAGCTCCGAGAGAGGGGTGTGGCAACCAGGTAAAGGAACCAGGGAGTTATTAAGTGCTGAGCCTTATGTTGCAGATAGAAATATAATTAATAGAGCCGCTAAGATTCCCTATTCTATCTGACAGGCAATCATATTCTTTCTACATGATACATTTCTATCTGAACATGCTGTAACAGTACACCCTCCTTAACAGGCAGCCAAGTAAAACCTAATCAAATCACATCTTCAAACGGTAATTTCCAACAGTACAAAGGAGCTGCCATTGTTTCAATGCACCAGTTAAAGTTTCAAGTTTCACGAGCTGTGCTCATTTGATGCCTGGATGATTTTCAAACAGAAAATCTTTAATTATGCATCCACTTGTTATGGTGGCCTGCGTTTTGCAGAGACCTCTGTGGCCAGGAGGAACTTCCAGATAAACTTTGACCTGGTGCTCCAGAACATCCAGCAGTTGAACATCCTGGCTGGGGAGGGAGAGTCCTACGTCAGGGTCACGTCCAGAGGGGCACAGCTGGCCCAGCAGCACCTCATTCCACTACGGCTCTACAGCAATGGCATCTTCATGTTCAATGGGCCCTTCCGCTCTTACCAGGAAGCCAGCACACAGGTACAGACAGAGACTATATAGGGAATACTCGCTACACTCCGACTGGCTAGTCAGTACATAATCTCAGCACCCAGAACCAAATCAGCTACTGTTAAGGTTATTACGAGAGAGTACAACACACCTAGACCAGGTACTGAAACAGACTAGGTATTTGAACCAGGCATGACTTTAGATACATTTTCACTGAAGATTCTTTGATTTCAATGTTTCCATATGTTGACTCTCTCTCAGATTGTAGCAGACAGAATAAGTACAGAAAGCTCAGTTCGTATCTCAGTCCAATGTGTCTGACATCCTGCCGCTCATGACTTTGCAGCAGTGCATGCAAGACCTGATGGACGGATACTTCCCTTCTGAGCTACAGGACAGGTTTGCAGACGGGGTGCCCTTTCAGGTGTGTGTGTGTGTGCATGCGTAAATTTCAAAATGTGCTTACGGTAGGAAAACTGACTACATGGACAATGTATTTCCTGTTTGTTTTGTGGTGAGTAGTGGGACGTCCTCTTTTGGTGTACACAGGTTCACGACAGGCGAGAGGAGGAGTTCCAAGAGAGGCGACCGTGGGCGGAGTTCCCTGGGAAGGGGCAGGCTGTGGTTGGATGCACAGAGGGGGAGAAATCAACAGACAGCTTAGAACACGCCTACTGTACCGTCTCCCAGATACCCGGTCGGTCCCCTCTGTATCGCTTCAATTTGTTCCCAAAAACACATGCTACACTTTACACTCCAGTTGAACCAACTGCAGGGGTCGAATCTCAATTGTATTTTTTGGGATTCCTCGAGTCCTCTCTCCTCGCCTCCTCCTGAACATGCATGAGATGGGGAGAAACCTTGGATCTTCTTTGGAGGAGGCGAGGAGAGGACGCAAGGAATCAATGAAATAATAGAATTTCATACTTGAAGTTGGTTCAACTATATGTATATCACTTGAGATTCACCCCAAGCCTCTTTTGCTCTGACTTGAACATTGACTTACCCACAGGCAGAAAACTGACAATGGACCAATTCCTGAACAGGCTGCCCAAGGTGGTGGTGAAGGCTGGTAGAGTGATTGACATCAGGGACTCCGTGAAAGCCAGTCTGCAGGTGAGACTGAGATCTGTTACATGTTTCTACATATACCTGTAGATGATGAACACGCGTATACTATATGCTAGTAAATGCCTGTGTCTTGTGTTTAGGGCTCTTCTGATGCGTCAAACAGCCATGCTGTGACCCTCATAGACACACCAGAGCTACAGGCCATGAAAGAGAGGTATGCAGGTGTCTAGAACTATTCACAATACTTTCACTTCCACCACTAGGGGGCCTTGTGGGACCTTGTGACAGAGGAGACCCTGGAAGAGGGACACACATTTGCTAAATGTGGGTTATGAACCTGTTCTCTCTACTCCAACTCAGGTTGGAGTTGCACGAGACTGATCCCCCCAACTCGGCCCGTGATGTCACCACACTGAGGGTGAAGTCAGAGGATGGCGAGCACACCTACATCATAAAAATGCGTTTCTCAGAGACCATAGGTCACCTGCGCCAGTATCTGGACAAGCACAGGTGGGTTGGGAGCCATTACCACAAAATGCTGTGCAGAGTATTTTGCCCAGGAAGTCCGTCACATTCACAGTACTTCATCTCAGTCACAGTGACTTTTGGGTCATGTTAATCTCGGACACCCAGAACTAAAATCTTGCATTCCGCAAAAATGGAAGAGGCAAATGGAAGGGGGAGAAAGTAAGGAACTTGTCTGTTGACCCTGCATTAAAGTCCACAATAGGTTAAAAAACAAAATAGGTTAAAGAAAATTGTGATAAAAAAAAAAAAAGTATACCAGTTTCATTTAAGGACCCAAAGATTGACAGCTGTGAAATACAGATTGCAAAATAGTTGGGAAGAGATTTTCGATGAACCGATTCCATTGCACATGGTTTATGAACTGATACACAAAATAACACCAGATTCAAAACTTACAAGTCCTTCAATTTAAATTCTACAAAATTCTTGCAACGGTAGAATGTTATATACAGTGCCCTCGGAAAGTATTCAGACCCCTTGACTTTTTCCACATGGAATAATAAATAAAAAAATCCTCTGCAATCTACACACCATAATGACAAAGCGAAAATAGGTTTTTGCAAATGTATTAAAAATAATAAACAAACCTTATTTACGCAAGTATTCAGACCTTTTGCTATAAGACTCGAAATTGAGCTGAGGTGCATCCTGTTTCCATTGATCACCCTTTGAGATGTGTCTACAACTTGATTGGACATGATTGGGAAAGGCACACCTGTCTACACTACCGGTCCAAGGTTTTAGAACACCTCATTCAAGGGTTTTTCTTTATTTTTATTATTCTACAATGTAGAAAATAGTACAATGAAGACATCAAAACTATGAAATAACACACATGGAATCATGTAGTAACCAAAAACAGTGTTAAACAAATCAAAATATTTTTTATATAGTAGATTCTTCCAAATAGCCACGCTTTGCCTTGATGACAGCTTTGCACACTCTTGGCATTCTCTCAATGAGGGGCTGAGGGGAGCTGAAGGATGGTACTAAAAACAAACAATAACTTAGGTAAAATATATTGTGTCTATGAAATGTATATAGTATGTACAGTGCATTCAGAAAGCCTTATTCTAAAATTGAATAATTGTTTTTTGTTTTCACTCAATCTGTACACAATACCCCATAATGAAAAAGCAAAAACAGGATACATTTAAAAAAAAAAATCTAATTTAAAAAATAAATAAAACTAGATTATCACATTTACATAAGTATTCAGACCCTTAGTACTTTGTTGAAGTATCTTTGGCAGCGATTACAGCCTCGAGTCTTCTTGGGTATGATGCTAAAAGCTTGGCACATCTGTATTTGGGGAGTTTTTCCCATTCTTCTCTGCAGATCCTCTCAAGCTCTGTCAGGTTGAATTGGGGACCGTTGCGGCACAGCTATTTTTAGGTCTCAAGAGATGTTCGATCGTGTTCAAGTCCGGGCTCTGGCTGGACCACTCAAGGACATTCAGAGACTTGTCCCGAAGCCACTCCTACGTTGTTTTGGCTGTGGGCTTAGGATTGTTGTCCTGTTGGAAGGTGAACCTTCGCCCCAGTCTGAGAGCCATCTGGAGCAGGTTTTCATCAAGGATATCGCTGTACTTTGCCCCATTCATCTTAGCCTTGATCCTGACTAGTCTCCCAGTCCCTGCCGCTGAAAAACATCCCCACAGCATGATGCTGCCACCACCATGCTTCATCGTAGGGATGGTGCCAAGTATCCTCGAAGTGACGCTTGGCATTCAGGCTGAAGATTTGAATCTTGGTTTCATCAGACCAGAGAATCTTGTTTCTCATGGTCTGAGAGTCTTTAGGTGCCTTTTGCAAACTCCAAGTGGGCTGTGATGTGCCTTTTACTGAGTGGCTTCAGTCTGGCCACTCTACCATAAAATGCCTGATTGGTGGAGTGCTGCAGAGATGGTTGTCCTTCTGGAAGGTTCTCCAATTTCCACAGAGGAATTCTACTCTGGTCAGTCTGACAGAGCTCCAGAGTTCCATCGGGTTCTTAGTCACCTCCCTGACCAAGGCCCTTCTCCCCGATTGCTCAGTTTGGCTGGGCGGCCAGCTCTAGGAAGAGTCTTCGTGGTTCCAAACGTGTTCCATTTAAGAATGATGGAGGCCTCTGTTCTTGTGGACTTTCAATGCTGCAGAAATGTTTTGGTACCCTTCCCCAGATCTGTGCCTCGACACAATCCTGTCTCGGAGCTCTACGGACAATTCCTTAGACCTCATGGCTTGGTTTTTGCCCTGACATGCACTTGTCAACTGTAGGACCTTATATAGACAGGTGTGTGCCTTTCCAAACCATGTCCAACTAAATGAATTTACCACAGGTGGACTCCAATCAAGTTGTAGAAACATCAAGGGTGATCAATGGAAACAGGATGCACCTGAGCTCAATTTCGAGTCTCATAGCAAAGGGTCTGAATACTTACGTAAATAAGTATTCAGAACAAGAATGGCCATTTTGAATCTGTAATCGAACCCACAAATGCCGATGCTCCAGATACTCAACTAGTCTAAAAGAAGACCAGTGTTATTGCTTCTTTAAATCAGAACAACAGTTTTCAGCTGTGCTAACATAATTGCGAAAGGATTTTCTAATGATCAATTTTCCTTTTAAAATAAACTTGGATTAGCTAACACAACGTGCCATTGGAACACAGGAGTGATGGATGCTGATAACGGGCCTCTGTACGCCTATGTAGATATTCCATAAAAAAAAAGCAGTTTCCAGCTACAAAAGTAATTTACAACATTAACAATGTCTACATTTTATTTCTGATCAATTTGATGTTATTGTAATGGACAAAAAAAAATGTGATTTTCTTAAAAAAACAAGGACATTTCTAAGTGACCCCAAATTTTAAAACGGGTGTGTGTGTGTGTGTGTGTGTATATATATATATAATATATGTGTATATATGTGTGTGTGTATATATATATATATATATAAATATAAATAAAACATATACAGTACCAGTCAAAAGTTGACACCTACTCATTCAAGGGTTTTTCTTTATTTTTACTATTTTCTACATTGTAGAATAATCATGAAGACATCAAAACTATGAAATAAACATATGGAATCATGTAGTAACCAAAAAAAGTGTTCATTCTCTAAACCATGAGGTAGTCACCTGGAATGCATTTCAGTTAACTTGTGGAATTTCTTTCCTTCTTAATACATTTGAGCCAAATCAGTTGTATTGTGACAAGGTGGGGTGTATACATAAGATAGCCCTATTTGGTAAAAGTCCATATTATGGCAAGAACAGCTCAAATAAGCAAAGAGAAATGGCAGTCCATCTTTACTAGAAGACATGAAGGTCAGTCAATACGGAAAATTACGAACTTTTAACGTTTCTTCAAGTGCAGTCGCAAAAAACATCAAGCACTATGATGAAACTGGCTCTCATGAGGACCGCCACAGGAAAGGAAGACCCAGCTGCTGCAGAGGACAAGTTAATTAGTGTTACCAGCCTCAGAAATTGCAGCCCAAATAAATGCTTTAGAGTTCAAGTAAAGAGACACATCTCAGCATCAACTGTTCAGAGGATCAGGCCTTCATGGTCAAATTGCGGCAAAGAAACCACTACTAGAAGGACACCAATAAGAGGAGATTTGCTTGGGTCAAGAAACATGAGCAATGGACATTAGACTGGTGGAAATCTGTCCTTTGGTCTGCTGAGTCCAAATTTGAGATTTTTGGTTCAACTGTTGTCTTTGTGAGACACAGAGTAGGTGAACGTATCTCTGCCTGTGTGGTTCCCACCATGAAGCATATGTGATGGTGTGGGGGTGCTTTGCTGGTGACATTGTCTGTGATTTATTTAGAATTCAAGGCACACTTAACCAGCATGGCTACCACAGCATTCTGCAGCGATACGCCATCCCATCTGGTTCGCGCTTTTAGGACTTGTTTTTCAACAGGACAATGACCCAACACACCTCCAGGCTGTGTAAGGGATATTTGACCAAGAAGGAGAGTGACACAGATGACCTGGGCACCACAATCACCCAACCTCAACCAAATTGACATGGTTTGGGATGAGTTGGACCACAGAGTGAAGGATAAGCAGCCAACAAGTGCTCAGCATATGTGGGAACTCCTTCAAGACTATTGGAAAAGTATTCCAGGTGAAGCTAGTTGAGAGAATGCCAAGTGTGTGCAAAGCTGTCAAAGCAAAGGGTACTTTGAAGAATCTAAAATATATTTTGATGTTCAACACTTTTTGATTCCATATGTGTTATTTCATAGTTTAGATGTATTATTCTACAAAGTAAACATTTTTAGAAAAACCCTTGAGTAGGTGTGTTCAAACTTTTGACTGGCACTGTATTTATTTTTTTAAATATGGGGAAATGCAGACAATTACTTTGACTTTTATCAATCTATTTGCAATATTAAAGCTGATCCACCCCTTACATTTAAAATATATATATATCTGGCATAATTGCGTCAGATGCTTGATTAGATTCTCGGGGAAGACGTGCTTGAAAATGTACTAACAAGGCTAGCAAAGTATCCACTCCTCTAAATGGGAATCACGATTTGTCCAAATGATCAGTGACGAAAAATCTGCATAGCAGAACAAAGTCACATCCCAGTCTGTTTGACATGTTATGAAAGCCCAGTCCTGTGCTATGCCATCACTATCAACTCTCTCTCTCGCCCTCACAATTTCAGATGGACAGATGCCACAGCATATGACATCATCAGTGCGTTCCCACAGCGCCGCCGGTACAGTGAGGACTCTCAGACACTCCTCTCTTGTGGGCTCACTCCCAATGCTGCTCTGCTGCTTAGGACTAGGCCAGGCCCCCCTCAATGACGGAACAACAAATCGCCTTGTCACTCTCCTCATGGTTATAAAAATACTGCATTTACTTTCATAAACACGTATATTCAGATCTGATAGGGATGTGACACTAGGGGGTGCCAAAAACACTTAAAGAACTATCCTTTCCAGGATCATCATGACATGGGAAAATCCTAATTTCCATAGGAACACTTGCATAATTATTGATGTAGATAATTCACCTTGAACCATGACTGCTTAAAAAAAAGTAGAGTTAACGAAATAACATTGCATGAGCAAGATGCAAGACTTCGCTCTCACACACACACAGTATTTGTACATGGGCATGGGTTCGCTTCACACTCTTAGGGACCAAAACAGCAGAGACATTTAGCCTGGCGCGCCAATGATCTTAGTTGTTGCGGAAAATTGGCCCACTATGCATCTGTCATTTTGCTGACTCTACCTTTAAAATATAAGGATTTTAATCAAAATTCATCATGTAGAGATCACCAAGCCAATTTATTGAAAAAACTTTATTTCTAAAATGTGTAAATACAATTAAGGATAAAAATATTCAATATAAACATTTACATTTTTGCTAAATATTTGACATAAGGCAAGTTTGTCTAACTTTGTTAAAGCTCAAATGAGAACTCAGTCTCATCTAGACAATGTTAGACATCCAAATGTCTGTCCCAACTTAGTGTCATGGTGATCGTCAACTGAAGGAAAGCATGACGTGACGTTCCATCAATAAATTAAACCACTTTTTTTGCTCTTCGAACACTGAAACAAACTCGATGAGTGTTTAGTCATGTCGTACATTTTTTTTTTTCATGGCAAAATACTGACATCTATTAGTTAAGTTATTCATTTGAAACCAAAACATTTCTTGCTATTAGATGGAAATAAAATAACACTATCCACACGGATGGCATAGAGACATTTTGCTAGTACAGATATGGGCACCAAAGTGAACAAAGTGTATAAGGACAAAGTAGGCAGGCACAGGGACTAACCTGTTAGATTACAGTATGTTGCTCTATAAGACTGAACAGACCGTTACCAACAATCCAGTACCACAAATACTGTTAAGTGTGTAAAATTGTCGCAGACAGTTATCCCCATAACTAGCTGTGATGGAGATATCTTCTTAGAGGACAACCCACGAAGCAATGTTTAAGGAATGTATTGAGTTGCTCTGTTGGCTGAAACACTAAAATAAGTAACGTTTTGAGAAAGAAAGCCACTAGCAAATTTAACTGGTGACGACAGCAAAAGCGCAGAACATTTACATTTTTGATCATCAAAGCAAGCCCACTACCTGAGAGATATCTGCAAACATGAAAAAAATGTAACTGTGCAATTGTACAGACGGGACAGATGTCTCTGAACAATATCTCAGTTGTAATGCTGACAGAATGTCTTTTCAGTATTAGCCCTACCACTGTTAAACGCCACCCACACGCCAGACTTCAATGCTGCAAATGTAGCATTTTAAATAGTGGTGGGTTAGTAACATTCCTTGTTGAATCACTCAAAAAAACAGAATAAAATATTTTCAGTTGATTGTCAACCACATCCAACATTATTTCCCCAGGGGGAAGATGTAAATAATAAAATATTGAAAAAGAACAACCCCATCTGTGTGTGTCATAAAAAGAGCGGAGGGCATCTTTGACAACAAAGACAAAACGCATCAGTAACATTTATACAATCAAAAAACACACTGGTTTGAGAACAGTTCTTCCACCGTAAGCCCTTTGACTGAAATGCATGACCTGATCAAGGATTCCTTCCCCAAAGGGCCAACATGAGATTCCAGTTGATACTCAATGAAGAGAGTAGAAGAAGCAAGGCCAATATGGAAGCCTTACCCCATTAGCCTAATGGTTCAGTCTGTTTTAGAGAGGCTAGCAGCTGGGGCTACTGGGTAATGCAGTTCTCTCCCATGTCCTGGGCATAGCGGTCTGAGATGGTGGTGCGGAGCTCCTCCACATCACGACGCAGCTGCTGGGCTTCAGTCAACTTCCTCTGGAGGACCTCAGGACTCAGCCAGTCCTCCACCTGCTCTGCCATGGGCGGGGGAGCTGGGGAGAAGAAGAAACAGTTACTCCACACTATGAAAGTGACTTTCTGTTCTCAGAATGTAGCCTGTTCATTTTAGAACGGTCTTCAATTGGCAAAAATGTAGCACAAATGGTTTTCAGCACAAAAACATAAGGCATCTGGCAGAGGTAAATTCATCCTAAAAAACACTAATATAATAGTGTGTGTATATATATATACACACACACACACACACACACACACATATATTACACCCCCCCCCCTTAAATAACCAAACATTTTCAGGATTAGGTGACAGGACCTGGAAGTATGACGACAACGTATTACAACACTTGAAAAACGAACCATGTTACACATGTATATAGCTGGAAGTATTCTGTGGCTGCAACACTTAAACTGATCAAACATTCATCTTTGACTTTTACCATCGCTCAAGCTACAACTGATTAGAAGCGTTTCAGGATTAAGTGAAAAATAGCAGCAGCCTTTTTTTTCTTTAAATGATACTAAACCCTATAGCGGCGCGGTGGTCATCACTCACAGGAAACGCCAAGCAGCAGCGAGAGGTTGGGGTCTCGGCCCTGTGACCGCTGGGTCAGGACGTTGCAGAGGGAGCGCAGGTCGCAGAGGCATGAGGCCATCTCCCCGTGAAGACGCTGGGTGAGGCGGGCCCCGGCCGGCCGCAGCGAGGACGACGTCCGGCCCAGGTTCACCTTCTCCGAGTCCTCCAGACGCTCATGGAGGGTCAGGTTCTGCTCCGTTAGTTCCTGGTTCTGGGCCGACAGCTGGGAATACGCAGAAAACACACCGCTAGGAATTTCAGAAATAGGCGACATATTCAACTCAAAGTTCTTCCTACACCTAAAATAGTTGGGTGCTGGAGAATCGTCATAGATACAGCATGTAAAATAAAAAAAATGGACAGTTACAGCACTCCAAAAGGTTCAATTTCAATACTTATGTGCATGGATAATGAATAAATAAATAATGTACCTGTTGTCCAGTTCATCATTTTATGCATTAGGACAGAACATGAGCTCTGGAGGTTCTCAAGACAATTCCACTCAGAACAGAGCATTATTTCCAGTAGCGGTGTAATCCTGTCCTAGCGTCTCACCTCCTTCATGGCTGTGTGGAGCTGGAGCAAACCCTGCTCTTTAGAACAAACCTCTTCTCTCAGAGCATGGGAGCTGCTCTCCTCCTGAGACACCTGCTCCTCCAGGGTCTACACACACACACACACACGTCAGAGGTTGGATATGGGTTAGGCATGGCTAGTAAGACCATATTAGGTTACTAATAGAGATATCATCCAAGGTGTAAACAGATTCCATTCGTTTCACGTACTACGATCTGGGTGCCCAGTTTCGTCATCATCCTCAGCTGCTTCTCTATGACCTGGAGAAAGAGAGAAGAACGGAACGTTTTAGAACCAGCACTAGATGACAGCCACAAAAAGCAGCGCAACATTTCAGAATGTAAGGTACCGGTGAAATGTCAAATGTAAAAGCCGAAGTAGGCCAAGAAAGAAGGAACAAGATGAAAAGACTGGCCTTTTTAAGTGTCTGCTGTTCCTCTCTCAGGCTGCTGTTCTCCCCTCGGAGTTTCTCCACATCCAGGGAGGGTAACCTTGCCCCGTCCTCCAGGCCCTCCTGCACCCGCTCTTGTAAACTGACACACACAAAACGAATTACCAAAACAGGTCATTATACAAACAAAGTAGGTTATACGAGTATGCATGCATGTTAAAATGAGTACGTGTGTACACCTGGAATGCGATCATGTCAGAATGCGTGTACAGCTGTGTGTGTGTGTGTACCTGGTGACAGTGGTGAGCAGCTCCCTCTCCCTGCGTCTCTGCTCCTCTAGCTGGGTGTCCTTCTCCCGGATGTGTGAGCGAGCCTCCTCCAGACACACCTCCAGCTCTCTGACCTGGCCCTGCAGCTGGAACGCCCGCTGCTCCACCTCCGACAGCTAAAAACGCACACAACACACGCTGCGAATATCAGAAGATTTATACATCGTATTAATGTGATTCCTGAGACAGTGAACGCCATCCCCAGTCGGCAATAAAAAGACGACCTGGGACGTGACCGGAGAAGCACCCAGTCATTTCGACGAGGTAGGACGTAGTTGTATTGAGTGAGATTAAGGTATGTGTGTGTAATGCGGTCTGTGCTGGTTTTGACCTGTTTGCGCTGGCCCTGGTAGTCCTCCATAGTGGGCAGGTCAGCGAGGTAGCGCTCCAGAGTCTCGATGCGCTGCTGCTTCTCTCGGTTCTGCTCTGCCTCCTTCTGGCACTTCTTCTTCAGGCTGTTGATGTGCTTGTCCCGGCTGCGAATCTACACACACAAGTACGGAATAACGGTCACTTTTTAATAAATAGAAACATTCCCGACTGCAACACCACACACACCCACCCAGTTATTAAGTCACATTAAATAACTGTCACGTTGTGTAATTCGAAAAGGGAATCAGTTTATATAATTAGCAACGGGACCATCAATGTAGCGGTAGGATGTTGTGGCCCGACGCTCAGCTCCTCACCCTCTCCTCCTGCTTCTTCATCTCCTCGGCGTGCCTCTCGCTGGTCTCCCTCAGCGCATCGTTCAGACGCCGCGTCTCCGCCTCCACGGCACCGAGGCGGCGCTCTGCCTCCTCCTGGGCGGCGCAGTCACCGCGCTCCGCAAACTGGGCCCGTAGGAAGGCATTCTCCCTCTGAGCCTCCTGGAAGACACACAGGAAAGACTTTTGAGGTCATCCGTGGTCGTGCAGTATCAGCTCCTGAAGTCTGTGTGTGACTCTGGATAAGAGAGATGAAAAATGCGAAAGGATGTGCGAGTGTGTTCAGCTCACCTGCAGACGGAGCAGACACACGTCGCCGTACAGAGCGCCGCGGCCGAGCAGGCCTCCGTGGACCTGCAGCTCGCTCTCCAGCTGAGACATCTGCTGCTTCTGTCTACAACAACACAGCCCAGAGTGAACCCCAGTGACATGGTCAGATACCACACACTTCCCCTGATACAGCCCACTGTAATAATATAGAAAATAGTTTGCTTTTCTGGGTAGGGCATTAGATATCCCTTATCCCAGGACACTTTAAAGGATCGTCTTCGTGGATCAGGGCTTATTTTCAGCCTTCCCAAGGCTCTGAAGGCGTGCTATGCCAGAACGTAAGCCAGTTTGACCCCCCCCCCCAAAAAAAAAAAACAGATCTATGCAGGCACTTTTTCCCTTATATTCCTGGATAGTCACCAGTTGAAGTGTCCTGGGGTAAGGAATACTTTCTTGGGATTACCGCGCAGTCGTGCACCTGGTTCTTTTGTTCAAGCAGCGCCGGAGTGAGTTCGGTTACCTTTTCAATCTGAGGTAATAGGTGTGTACCTCTCTATGGCGAGCTCCTTCAGAATGCTCTCGTTGGCTTTAATCACCTCGTCCCACTTCCTGGCCTCTGGTGGCATGGAGGGGGTGGAGTAGAGAGCCGGGTACTGGCCCACTCCAGCAGTCATCATCTGCACAAACACACAACGTATTGGACATTACCGACTCAACTATAAAGAATACCGAACAGCCTCCTTCACCAAGGACGCCATCTTCTCTAAATTTGGCATCATTCAACCACTTTCCTCAATTAAAATGTTTTCCGTTGTCCTAACATTGGCATTTTGAGCAGGTCTAATGTTGAGAACTACATGTGTACTCCAGAGTGAAATGGGGTCAGTCAACGCTAGCTGTTCTTTGGTCCAAATGCTCAGCTCACCTGCATCTGCTCCACTTGCATGCGGAGACTCTCCAGCTGCTGCTTGTGCTGCTGTTGCCAGCTGGGCAGCTCGCTGCATCTCTCCTGCAGCATGGGTTCATAGGCCTTGGCCTCCCTCAGCAGAGCCTGGGTCTGTAGATACAGAGAGCTGGGGTACACACCTGCTGACCCAGCCCCAGTTCCACCTGGCTGGCTGCTCCTCTGGCTGTAGGGGTCTGGAGCTCCGGGGACCCCTGGCCTTATCTCGGGGAGAGCCTTGTACGAGTGCTCCATGGCACCCCTGTAGGCCTCCCTGTTGCCCTTGGGAGTCTCCCCCAGGCTGGTCATCTGGAGCCTGAGTCGGACGTCGGGGCAGTAGCCCGCCAGCAGAGCAGATTGGTTCATTGTGGGCTCCATGGCGGGCATGTCGAACCTCTGGCCCTCATCCATGCAAGAGTGGTCCCCCGAGGGGAACAGAGAGTGGTCTAGTCCGTTCACCAGGCTGCGGTAGCGGTTCAGGCAGTCCGGCTTTGGCCCGGTGGGGTCGGCTCGCCCCGCGCCGCCTTGTGCCATGTCCAGGTTGGGTGAAGAGGCTGATTTGGAGAGGGAGGACGACTTCGAGTTGGAGGTTCCACCGGAGGTTCGGGAGCCCGAGGAGGGCCGGTGTGCCTCGGCAGAAGCCTGGGAATCTTCTTGGGAACAGGGCCGAGGATTGGAGGCCGGTGGTCCGGCCGTGGAAGGCATGACATGGGCAGTGGGGATGGGAATCTGACTGCGGATGGGCTGGAACGAGGGGCTGCTGCTGGAACTGCAGAAATCTGGGAGGGGTAAGAGAAAGGAACTGTTAGAGTTGGGTACGAATTTGAAGCAGCATTCATTTAGTAACAATAAAAGGTACTTTGCTTTGACTGAGAAGTGGTGAACAAAAACTGACACTCAGGCGGCATGGAATTCAGTGAATGGCCTTGAAAACAGAGTACAACTATTCCTTTCGCCAAACAATCTCTGGCTTAAGATTCCTTTACAGAGAGTTGGTATGTGTACGTACCCAACACCAGCCACACTATTTTCAGATGGTGTGTAGTATGCTTCATATCACCTTGACTGGGGTCAGTGGGTGGCCCAGGTGACACCACTAGTACTGACTGACCTGGTAAGTAGACCTTAGCGACTAGAACATGCGTCTTAGGGAATGTCCCTGGTCCATTCCAATGCATTTTTTAAAAAAGGGCAGTGTAATTCAAATAAATCTTAACAAGACAGTCATGTTTGCTTTTATTCATTGCCGACAGAAAAGACCATTCATTCACCAACCTCCTTACCACATGCAAGAACAGACAGGCAAATAGCCTAACCTCAGATCATTAGACTACACACCAAAGAAGCACCTAGAAAGCTATATTTTGAAATGGAAACCGTTAGACACAGCCGTTTTCAAATTAAGAAAACTCTGCGTTTAAAGCACTGGAAACTAGTAAAAAAACAACAACAACTAGGCCTGTGTGACAGCAGACCCCATACACAAGCCCTACTTCATTACAGCTATTTAAAAGAGAAACCGACAGAGTACTGCTCACCTGGCACTCAGTCCGACACTGGGAGAAACGTGTTATTAGACGTGACATTTTTTAACAGCCCAGCGGAAGGGGTGAGCTGCAGCAGCAAGATGTTTAATACTGTTGCCAAATTCCTTCCAATGCATTTTTTTTTCTGGAGGCTCGAAGGTTCTAGGCTGACAGCAGTGCGGTGTCGCGGGCAGGAAGGCCTTGTACAGCAGGGAG
The DNA here is from genome assembly GCF_901001165.1 of Salmo trutta. Classification (NCBI taxonomy): domain Eukaryota; kingdom Metazoa; phylum Chordata; class Actinopteri; order Salmoniformes; family Salmonidae; genus Salmo; species Salmo trutta. Next base: position 46,754,300 of record NC_042959.1, on the reverse strand, counting down.
TATTGTCCTAGAGAATAGCCAAGCCAGGTTGCCCTGTACAGAGCTCGGAGCAACCACACACAGACACAGGCAGGAAAGGTTAGGGGTATTTATAGCCCCACTCTCAGGTTACGGAGTGATCTGTGCTGGCTGCTTATTTAAGCACCAAACCCTCTCCCACCGTCCCGTGCACGTCACATGCGTACACCCCAAAAAGCGAGACTAAAAACAAATGACAGGGAGGCTAAAAACCTCCCCCCAAAATGACACGTCTCATTTTGGACAGAGCCGTGCTTAGAAAAGGCATTGGAAAATAAATTAGTTAGTACACAACGGGAAGGAACTGGCAAAGACAGAGGCTCTTCCGGTGAAAACATTCTTCAAATTAAAATGTTCAGGTGCCCTCGAGGCTCGACTGATTTATGAGTCTGTCTGGCTAGGACAAGTCCAAAACAGCTCTGACGCTTTGAGGGAGAACAAACTAGGTCTACGTGGAATTGAAGTTGAGAGTTAATTCTCCAGCAGGTAATGGTTTATAAGCTCACTCAAAACCTAATTCGGCAAATATATGCTACTCCAGCAGTACCGGAATAACTGTGACCAAAACATAAATGTATCACAAATAGAAATACACAGTTGGAAAGTAGGATACAATCAGGTGCATTCAAAGACCAAACAACTTCATCCAGGGCCCCAAAAACACCACATCAGTGCCTATGAAGGATGACCTGTCAGACTGACCTTTGAACTATGTCCACACTGACCATTTCCTTTGACGGTTTAGAATGGAGTAAGGGAGTTGAAGGGGGTCAAGACTCATGTTGCTAAGCACTATTATCAGTTACAGCATGGGTGTATCAGCGGCACTAGCTTGCTTGACAGTTGGGCCCAAATAGAAGCGTCTCGTTAAATGCAATTCTCCTTTTAGTGTTCAATTGTGAATGCAGATGGCATGGCGTTATTACAATAGTTTAATGGACTCACGCCCAATTATTAGAAGAAAAAAAAACTATAGACTCACAAATAGGCTTACCACAGGGAAACACACACAGACATACCAATAAAGCACTCTAGTCTTACCTTCACTTGGGCATACGGACAGTACATACACCTCCAGTCCTAGTACTTCCCAAATGATGTTCTAATTTAAACCCCATCGGGTGCAGCTAATCTGTAAGCATTACATGCATCACTCAGCAAAGAAGAAGGGGGGGTAAGGGTTCAGAGTTTCCATTTAGCCGTCCAGTCCTAGCATTCCACCCCCCTAACCCCCAATTAGGTTGGCAGAGCCACCTGGTAAAGGAATGTAATCTACCCCTGTAAATCTCCTGAGCATCCAAGGATCATGAGCACATCACCCTGCCTATAAATAGGCTATACGCAACAACATAGAGGATGCTGACCTCCGACCCCTTGTTCCAAACTTAACAGTCGCAGAGAGAAAACAGCAAGCTGCTGTGGATTTCTCCTTTTCATTCACATCGACTGCTCTGAAGTTGATATGGTAGGTAGGGCGGCAGGTACCCTAGCGGTTAAGACTGTTGGACCAGTAACCTAAAGGCCACTGGTTCGAATCCCCCAGCCAAATTGTTCCTGTAAGTCGCTCTGGGTAAGAGCGTCTGCTGAATGACTTAAATGAAAGTCCGGAGAGTCACACATACCTTGAGATTTTGGGCTTATCTGACGACAGCATTGCGATTAGGCCAATAAACATGATAATCACCTCATACACCTGATAATTGTTTTCCAACTCTCTGAATGTCTGGCATCTCTGGAACTAAGGCATTTCAAATTGATATTCACCGAGGCCGATCTGAACCAAAAGCAAACTTTTATAACGTTTAACACGTGAGCTAGTCAGCCATCAGCAGTGTAACTAACATTACTCACCGCCGTGAACATAGAGAACAGTTTGTACGACATGTTGCATAATAAGCATGGGTGTTGTGGTAGTACACGACAGGAAGTCTGAGCGGGGGGGGGAACGTTCTCACCTTCTGTGCTGTCAGATGGGGTGGCGCCTAGCCCCGTGTCCCCACTGTCCGCTGTCCCAGGCCGGTGGCCAAAGCGGCTCTGGAACTTCTCAGACACAGCTGGCGTCTGCCACTCCATGTCAGGAAACCCAGCTGGAACGCATACATGGTGTGAAAAGCACAACCAACATCCACAAGGTGACACTAACATCAGTTTCCTCCACCCCCCCTCTTCATTTTGATGAGGCTAAAGGCGCCCGCACAGCTACATAGGTTCTGTTTGCTCCAAGCAGAACTTGGTTAGGCGAAGCGACAGTGTGTTCTCATACTCCCTAAAGACCTCTGCTTAAAAATAAAAACGAGAAGGCAATATTGTTGTTTGTCCCATCTTGAGCCACCGTAGCAACATTGCCAGAAACCCTTCCTCAAAATAGTCTTTATTAATCTAAGATAAATCAAGAAAACTGTCATTCATTTTGACGTTTTTGCCGAGGACATCTTAGTTATGCATTTTTTTTGTGGGGTGCAGAATTTCTCATTTTGCATGAAAACTAGTAGACTCTGGTTGAATGACAAACACTCCTACTTGGAGTAGTACTGTTGACCAATCACCAACGAAGGGGAGTAGACTCTTGCTACCAAACTTGAACTTGCCTCAAGAAAAAAATGTGGTGTGCACGAACAGCTGGAAAAAAACCTTCCAAACACCAAAATGTCATAATATAGGCACAAACTGTTTAGACTGGGAAGCTTTACCTGTCATCTTAGACTCCAGGTATCTCTGTGAGGTGGTCATTCCACTCACGTCCCCTGTCAAGAAAAGAGAGTGATAATATGAACATCTGTGTGAAGTTCTGGGCCACATTCAGTTGCAGATAGAAATGCCATAAATAGAGCCAACATGACTCCTTGTTCTACATGTTGGAGATGCATGTTTGTTCTACATAACATATTTATATCTGGACGTTTCAAAACGTTGTGTCCTGCTGAAGCTGCTCCTTGAGTGGACAAATGTTCTAGCCCTAGAGCAATGTGATGTGCAAAACAGTGAGAGAAAAGTATAGGAAGGAACAAAAACACAAGCCCTTCCCTCCCCCCCTTGTTATATAATAACACAGCAATTGCTCAAGAGACTACAAAGTAGAGCCACAGCAACAGAGGAACATCAGGAATTTCAGTGAGTATTTCTGGGCAGACACAGATCAACTGTGCTGGCAAGAACACGCACCTCGAAATTACAGAAAGGGGGCTTGAGTGGTTTAATGGAGGGGTGTGAGAGAGTCTAAACTGAATTTAAGAGCCAAGAGGGCGAGGGGGATGCTACAGTTATATCAGAAACACTCAGTGTCAACATCAGCTGAAGATCCCATATTCCAGTTGACGTTAGTTCGCCACACAGATTATTAAATTCGCCACACAGATCTCGCTTTCTATATAGTTTACGCCAGTTAGATATTGGTCTATTGGTTAGCTAAATAACGTTACATAGCGAACACGGTCAGTGCTATCCGGGATCCTTGGGACGTGCATACAGTAAACACTACTCTAACCCTTATTTTAACCATTGTAAAATGTTAACTTCAATGGGGGTAAAGAATAACATGGACCCTAACTTTAACTAGCTAGATAGCTAACTACCTACTGTTACCTACCTAATGCAACTATAATATAAAGTCGATGGCTAGCTAACTTAAAATGTCTATTGTGTTTTAGCTTTTTATTAAACAAGCTAGCTAGATAAGCTAGTAGGCTGTACAGCCTAGCAAATATTAGCTAGCCAGCTCAATACAAAGTCGAACGTTAGCTAAATTGCGTTAAAGACATAACATTAACTATCAGTAACGTTAGCAACACATAGCGACAGCGGAACAGAACTTCGCCACCTAAACCTACCTTTTCTGCAAAACTTGAAAATGAACTCCTTGAGTGTGCCGAGATTAGCACATGTGTAATTTCGGGTCAAGAATTCGTTCTCCTCTGCCAGCTGCTGTTCTAGAGTTCAGCTAGCTAACCCTCTCTGATTTGACTCTTAACAACACTCACTACAAGCTCCTAGCAACTTCAGAGTCCTGCCCATTTTAAAATAGATGGGGAACATGGGAACGTTCCATTTGTCTGGCGTAGTCCTTTGATCTGATTATGATAGAATTGGTAGATTGTGCAGTAGAATTATTGAACATAGAGCAAACAAACTTAATTTATTGTCTTGAGACTCAAGTAAATTACAACATAAGTCATTTCTGTGTCTTTGTAGCGTTGTGGGCCTGAGAAACAACATAAGAAACATACGCATATTAACATTTCAGAAAGAACTAAACGAATGTATGCATTTGACTCTGAGTGAATGATACTTTTTACTCTTGTTATCTATTGGAATACACTTGCCATCCGTTTACAAGAATCAGATTGGCATTTGAAGCAATTATCTCAAATAAACTGTTGGCATAAAACATAGTAGACTATTTAGCATTTGGAATACATGTCAGTCACAGTGTTGACTTATTATCAGTCACTGCAGAACAGTAGTTAAGATTTCACAGTCCGGGGGCTAGTCTTGTTCACTTTGGCGTACAGTGGTGAACGTCTTGATGAGTTCGAGCAAACTTTGGTTTTGTTGACTGTGGCATAGACAGGGAACGGAACTTCCCCCTTTTCATCTACCTCCTCCAGGTGGTTGCTGCCGTCTGCTGTCTGTTGTTGAGAAGCCTTGTTGTCTGTAGTGAGCCATGGATTACAAACCTCTGTGGCGACAACGTCATACACTACGGACCCAGTGTAGCTGCTGTGTCGTCGGACACTGCTCTTCTCTAGCTCAGGTAAGGGAGGCAACTGCCTCAAAGCCTTCTTCACCGACCTTGGGGTGTCCTGCCCTGGGAAAGACCCTGCATAGAGTGAAACATAAACAGTGAGCTGAGTGTGATGTGGGGAAACATGTCCAACTCCAAGTGTGATGAACAACTGACTCTGACCTCTGTGTTCTCTTTGGGACTGGGTTGACTTTCTTTTTGAGGATGCTGGTCCAATGATGTTCTTCCTTAGTTCTGAGGTCGTGACCTCAATTGAATCTGGGGGCTGCAATGAGCAATCATATAGGTATTAGCAGAGGGAGCCATTGCTTTCAGTTCAGTTTGATTATTCCATACATTTGAATTCCAGCTTTACGTTAAGTTGTACTATTTTCTGGAGTAGGACATCCACAAACAACAGTCAATGGTAATGTAAATGAATTGGTAAAGTGAATGGTACATTCCCAGGTATTTTGTACACTGACCCTTTCACCAGAGATCGGTCCCATTTCAGCCAATGACAACCTGGACGTCTTTCTACTAATGGAAGAATGCAGACAGGATGTCAGCAATACCTAAACAAATGCTCATAAAGGGCCATAATACAGGAAGAAGTATTACCTTTTTGAACGGATCGCACATATCATTGATACTATGGGAAGCAGAAGGGATAGAAGACACAGACTCCACTGCACTGGTGACAATAGTCTCCACACAATCTCCAGAACCATGGCATTGACTTTCTGACATACACAGAAGAAGAAAAAAGCACACTTAGTTCCAAGTTTCAGTTTATGTCACAACAAATCAATCATAGAATTAGAGGTGGAGAGTGCTGCCTGGGTGAAAATAGGTGTACAAAACATTTTGAAGGTAGTCTTTGGATGACTCATGATAAAATGTTCATATTTGAAGAAATACCGTGTCACTCCTCATTTTTGGTGTAAGTTAATGCCTTTATGATCTTGTCATGTCCACAAGGATAATTAAAACCACATACGTACGTGTTTTGGCTGCTATGCCTTCCTCAGAGTGTATAGAAGAAGCCTCTGTGCCAAGCTTTGCCAAGGGATAAATCACACATTCAGAATTTCTCTAAGAACGAAGTTGAACATCCATAGAATGGGTGCTTACCCTTGGATGCCTGTCTCCAGCTTGTGAACTGAACACTTTGCCTCACCAAGACAGACCACCAGCTGTAATAAATAGAAACTGCAAAGAAGTTTGGGGAAATTCAGCACTACCTTTTTGGTTGTTATGTTAATTGCACAGCAGCAAGGTTCACCTGTGACTTCTGCGAAGCTGAGTTCTTTGCTTCTCCATTTCAAAATGTCAACACTCTAAAACCGCTTCCTCTCCTCATCTGCACTGATCTGATATCATAATGTTGATACAACGGTGAGCACTAGTGAATGTCTACAGGGGCTTTCCACTTTATGGGACGATTGTCCATGCCACTGGACCAGTCTTACTGACATACAGTAATATCATGATTGAGAGTAATGAAATACCATTTCAAATCAAAGTTTATTTGACACGTGCAGTGAAATGCTTACTTACAGGCCCTAATCAACAGTGGGATTTTAAAGTAAAAAAAATAGGTATTAAGTGAACAATAGATAAGTAAAGAAATAAAAACAACAGTAAAAAAATAACTGTAGCGATGTAGGTATGGTTAAAGTGACTGCATATATGATTAACAGAGAGTAGCAGCAGCGTAAAAGAGGGGTTGTGGGGGGGACGACGACGACAATGCAAATAGTCTGGGTAGCCGTTTGATTACTTGTTCAGGAGTCTTATGGCTTGGGTGTAAAAACTGTTGAGAAGCCTTTTGGTCCTAGACTTGGCGCTCCGGTACCGCTTGCCATGCGGTAGTAGAGAGAACATTCTATGACTGGGGTGGCTGGGGTCGTTGACAATTTTTAGGGCCTTCCTCTGACACCGCCTGTTGTTGAGGTCCTGGATGGCAGGCAGCTTAGCCCCAGTGATGTACTGGGCCGAACGCAATACCCTCTGTAGTGCCTTGCGGTCGGAGGACGAGCAGTTGCCGTACCAGGCAGTGATGCAACCAGTCAGGATGCTCTCAATGTTGCAGCTGTAGAACCTTTTGAACATCTGACGACCCATGCCAAATCTTTTTAGTTTCCTGAGGGGGGACAGGCTTTGTCGAGACCTCTTCACGACTGTCTTGATACATTTATATATCCTGATTTACATTTACATATGTATCAGGATATCTATTATTTTATGAATTATTTCAGGATTAATTTATTATTAATTCATTATTTTGTCCCACAGGCCACACTCCTTCATACATCTCACCAGGAAAACAGTGCTGAATGTCATTGCTGATCTCATATTGCATTAGGTTAATAAGTAGAAAAATACAGACATGGATAAAGTATCCAATTTTCATACTTGAGTAAAAGTAAAGATACCTTAATAGAAAAGTAAAAGTCACACAGTAAAATATTACTTGAGTAAAAGTCAAAGTAGTTGGCTTTAAATATACTAAAGTATCAAAAGTAAATGTAATTGCTAAAATATACTTAAATATCAAAGGTAAAAGTATAAAGAATGTCAAATTCCTTATATTAAGCAAACCAGATGTACAATGTTCATGATTTTTCAAATGTACGGATAGACAGGTGCACTCAAACACTTAGACATAATTTACAAATGAAGCATTTATGTTTAGCCAGTCCACCAGATCAGAGGCAGTAGGGATAACCATGGATGTTTTTCTGTCCTGCTAAGCATTCAAAATGTAACTAGTACTTTTGCTTGACAGGGAAAATGTATGGAGTAAAAAGTACAGAATTTTGTTTATGAATGTAGTAAAGTAAAAGGTGTCAAAAATATAAATAGTAAAGCAGAGATATCCCCCCCAAAAAATACTTAAGTAGTATTTTACTTAAATACTTTACACACTTGAGAAAAAAAAATAAAAAACATGCAAAGGATTTTTGCAACTTTTTCATTTGTAGAGTTGACCTGTCACTCAACAGTACAGTCGTGCGACGTAGAAAAACAGCGGTGCAATTCACAGAGCGGTGTACTCATAATTATCTTCCTAAAATTCATATCCAAAGGCTAGTTCACGTCAGCTATTTCACGTAAGGGTAGTGGGAGGGTTCAGTCAGTTGATAAACCCATGTAAGTAAGCATTGACAGTCAACACTTGTAAATTCTTACCAAAATATGTCATATGAAGCGCTCTTGTTACAGTTTGACTTTCATTGGTAAGGAGTAGCTAAAGTGCTAGATAGAGAACTAGAGCATAGAGAATTCCCTGTTCCTTGACTAAATAATCTCACGTTAGCTCAGCTAGCTAGCTACTGTAGCTCAAACAGTAACTGGCAGGATAGCTGGCTCTATCGTAATCTGGAAATTTGGGCAAAGATTTGTAACGATTTCGAGTTGAAGCCCAGACGACACAGGTACAACGCTTTTTGGGGGGAATGCTAGAAATATCTAGTTAAGATGACGGAGCTGTATTTGTATGTCTGTATTTTTGGGAGGCCAACCTAGACTGCTGTCACTGTGCGTATACGGCTTGTTGTTATTGGCTATTGGTAGCTAGCTTCCCAGCAGCTAATCCAGCTAGCTACCGTTAACGTTAATTGGCTAATGTAAACATCACCAGTCCAATGGCTAGTATTAGGAAGGAATGTTGTGTACATAGCTGTCTGAAGACCACCGCTTGGCTAGCTGAGATATAACCAGTTGTTGTTCTAGTTAGCTAACAGTTATGTTTCAGTATTTAAACCTCAAACACTTTGGAACCCCTCATCAATTTAGGTGTAAATGACTCCAGTGTCCATTGACTGATGTACCTAGTAGAGAAACAAACATCTATGTTTGCACATTAATCCTATTTAAGTAAGCATGTTCTTTGTGTGATGTCCGTTCTATTCTATTTCTCAAATTGCAGCCAATTCCTAGAGACTGTGCAGATGCCATCTGACCTTTGACCCTCGGACCCTGCACCTCTAGTCCGTGCTCTATGACTTGCTGTGAGGCCATGTCTGCTGTGAACATCACCAGAGACATCCTGCACAGGCAGATCAGGGTCAGTCCAATGTTTTTTTATTTTTTTTATGAAATAAACGAACTGCCCTAACTAATTCCTACAAAATTTAACATTTTCATATTTTCTTTTCAGGATACATGAGCAAAATCAACAACTCTGAAATGCAATCTGCATTGCAATCTATTCAATAATGAACACTAGTATTCACCGAAATGATTTAATTATGTTGCACAGAGTGAGACAGGAGATTTTGGTGAGAGACCGGTGATGTTTTGCCTTAATGTCTGCAGGACAAGAGAGCATTGGGCTTCCAAAGGCAGTATCATGTCACAGACCCCTTCATCAGTAGACTTGGACTGGAGGCAGAGTTGCAGGTGATTTGTGTGTGTGTGTGTGTGTGTGTGTGTGTGTGTGTGTGTGTGTGTGTGTGTGTGTGTGTGTGTGTGTGTGTGTGTGTGTGTGTGTGTGTGTGTGTGTGTGTGTGTGTGTGTGTGTGTGTGTGTGTGTGTGTGTGTGTGTGTGTGTGTGTTACTGCACACATACAACATTAATGCCTTTGCCAATCTGACAGCCTGTATCTGTTGTGTCAACAGGGCCACACTGGGTGTGTGAACTGCCTGGAATGGAACGAACAGGGAGAGTAAGTCCTGAGCTGAAACCAGGGTTCTATTTAAATGACCATATTTAACACTTCTACATTTATGTTGGCCTATCTGTAATGTTTACTCTTGTTCTATGCAGTCTGCTGGCATCGGGCTCAGATGACCAACATTGCATCATCTGGGACCCCTTCAAACACAAGAAGCTCACCACTATGCACACAGGGCATGCAGCAAACATCTTCTCTGTGAAGGTAAAAACATAAACTGCTTGATGGGAAAGTCTGTGTGTAGAAATGAAGCTTCTTTCTTATTTTATCCTCTCCTTTTTTCCCGTCCCCCCCTTGCAGTTTCTCCCTCACTCAGGTGACCGTATCCTCGTGACGGGTGCAGCGGACACCAAGGTTCACGTGCACGACGTGTCGGTCAAGGAGACCATCCACATGTTCTCTGACCACACCAACCGCGTCAAGCGCATTGCTACGGCCCCCATGTGGCCTAACACCTTCTGGAGTGCTGCGGAGGACGGCATCATCAGGTCAGAGCCCCGGTAGCTAGCTAACCACTGGAGCATCCTTGTCGCATCCAAAGATGTTTATTGGTTAAGGTGACACTGTCAGATACATTGTCAGATGCATCATGTTATTTCTACTGGCTTGTAGTAGAATATCGAAGGTGAAAAGATGACATGAAACAGTATGGTTGGAATGGAAATGTTATGCCATGGGCCCCTTTCTTACCTCAAGCTGTTCCCTACCAGTTCCTTGGCTCTCCCAGGGACTTCTTCTCTGGGTCTCTGTGGCTACATGCTTCCAGCAGCACTTCCATCACACGCTGTCTTGGAGGTTAATGTATCTCCAGAGAATACCCTTTAACTACCCTTCAAAGCTCAGGTGCGCAGTGGGCATTGGGGACTACTGCAGATGCGTGGTTGGCTTCAGGCTATGGTTCCCATAAGGGGGTCAGCTCAGACACAGGAAGTTACTGATGGGGGGGGGGCTTTAGTATTTTATTCTCTCTACAGTACATCACTGCCTGACTGCCCCCTGCTGCTTATGACTCAAAGGGCCAATGTTGCAATCGTGGCTTGTGTTTTTGTTTTTGACTAACCGAACCAGCAGTCTACAACCTCAAAATATGGCTCCCACGTACAGAGTATAGTAGTTAGTAGTTTCTTTTTGAGCAAGCTGGCTTTGGACACAAATTGCAGTTTTAATTAAACCTGCAAAAGTCTAGTATTTGATTAGAATTCAAAACAAACAATATTTTAAAGAGCTTAGTTCTGACTCTCTGGAGATGATTGATGTCCTCATGATGTGCTTTCTTCTACTACTGTTGTAGGCAATATGACCTGAGGGAGAGCAGTAAGCGTTCAGAAGTGCTCATCGACCTGACGGAATACTGTGGTCAGCTGGTGGAGGCCAAGTGTTTGGCTGTCAACCCGCAAAATAATAACTATCTAGCAGTGGGGGCCAACGGGCCCTTTGTACGCCTCTATGACATGCGCATGATCCACAACCACAGGTGTGTAGTAGTCATGCTCGAATCCTAACTTGAGATCGATGCATGTGACTCATGTTTCCATTGACCTGAAAGTTCAAGTCATCTCAAGTCTGAAGTTAGGATTTAGCTCTCACTGCCTGACTGTCAAATTCTGAGTTTAATTGAATAGTTTTTCATTTCATATCACGTAAGGAATATGCACGACTATTGGATAGATCGTCTAATATGTCTCCCTACTACTCTGGACTATCATCAGTCATACCGATGTTATTATCTCAGCTTTGAGACTTCTTATATACACAGATGGAGCATGATTTGTTAATCATTTATGTTTCTCTCCTCCACTTCCATTCACAGGAAGTCTGCGAGTCAGAGCACATCGGCAGGAGTGCACACATTCTGCGACAGGCAGAAGCCCATCCCAGACGGAGCGGGGCAGTATTATGTCGCAGGTGTGTGTGTGTGTGTGTGTGTGTGTGTGTGTGTGTGTGTGTGTGTGTGTGTGTGAGATCGTATGGTTTGGCTTATTGCCCCAAATGTATTAATAAAAAAAACTGCTGTGAACACTTTCTATGAAGCCCATACAGTATCTACAATGTATTATAAACAGTAAAAACACACATGGACAATGTGTGTGTTTTAACACAGTCATTTGCAGTACATGGAACTAAACTAGTGGGACAGGTAAGGTGATTCTGTATGCCTCTCACCCAATTTCTTCTTGTTCCATTACCTCAGGGCACCTGCCAGTGAAGCTCCCTGACTACAATAACCGCCTGAGGGTCCTAGTGGCCACCTACGTCACCTTCAGCCCCGACGGCACCGAGCTGCTAGTTAACATGGGAGGAGAACAGGTAAGGCTGCTTCCTAGAAGGGGAAACGTCCTAGAAGTTATGCCTCCAGGTCAGCTCACTAGGCAAAAAACCATCTCTTTCTCAGATTGTCGGGTTTGAATTCCAACAAGCATACTACTTTAACTCTCAAACCAAATCATTAAAGTTGATGATTACCTTTGGTTGGTTCAAAACGGTAACTTTGCCGGGAATGTGTTTTCTCTTGTCTGCAGGTGTATCTATTTGACTTGACGTTCAAACAGAAGCCCTACACCTATCTGCTTCCCAAAAAGTGCCAATTAACAGGTATAACTATGGAAATAGCCCAAAACTTACTACAGTATTTGGCCATTAAAATGACATATACAGAATGTATTATTTATGACCAATGGAGGGATGCAGTTGCTTGCTGAAACTCTGCCCATAGTTTAGATACAGATCTGGGCATTAAAAAGTGAATTCTTCAAAATGCCTTGCAGCAGCAATCTACATCAAGGTACATTGTCTATGTGACAAATTACTCTCTCGCAGGGTGACATCAACCACCAAGGTCATTATCAATCACTTGGCAATAAACCATGAAATGAAATGCATTTTTGAAAAATGTTCCTGTCAGTGCAGTTACATCCACTTTGCGGCAAACGTTCTTTACTGTGCTGCAGTACAACTTTGTAATGCCCAGAACTGTATGGGGATTTCTAAAATCTTGATCTCCCAACAGATGTTCAGAATGGAAAGACAACCAACGGTGTGTCAAATGGAATTCACTTGCCAGCCAGCCGTCTTCGATTCGCAGAAAGCAAAGTTTTCTCTGGGTAATCTTTTTCTCATGTTTGATTTTAATCGTTCATTTTCACCCACATGTTACATTTAGCAACAGCCTAGCCCCAGTGTATTTATAGAAGCACTACGCTATGGGGTGGGGGGGTGACATCCCTAGTTTCTCTCATCGCTTTCTCATCTCGTCCTCATCTTTCTTCCCTAGTTCTGGCGAGCTGCCGCCTCACTTGGAGCGGATAAAGCAGCAGGCCAACGACGCGTTTGCGCGGCAGCAGTGGACGCAGGCCATCCAGTTCTACAGTCTGGGCATCCACGAGGCCAGCCACAACGCCATGCTGTACGGGAACCGCGCCGCCGCCTACATGAAGCGCAAGTGGTACGGCAGCTTTTTCGACCTAGAGCCCGAGCTAACCCATTAGCCTTGTTTACTCTCCTTCTGTGTGTCTCCTATTACAGAACATGGTCATGTTCAGTAAGGCATACTGTAGCAAAATGTTTTGCAACGGAAGAAAAAAAAAAGGTATAACGTCCTTGTTTCATCCCGTTTAAAGCGGTTTACCACTATGCTGGTACGTGTGTGTGTGTGTGTGTGTGTGACTGTGGTATTTACTGTTGTGTGTGTGTGTGTGTGATGTGTTCTCTCTCTCCCCCAGGGACGGTGACCACTATGATGGGCTGAGGGATTGTCTGAAAGCCCTGTCCCTCAACCCTGGGCACCTGAAGGCCCACTTCCGGCTGGCACGCTGCCTCTTTGAGCTGAAGTACGTGGCCGAGGCTCTGGAGTGCTTGGATGACTTCAAGGGCAAGTTCCCCGAGCAAGCCCACAGCAGCGCCTGCGACGCCCTAGATAAGGATATCAAGGCCGCCCTCTTCTCCAAGATGGACTCTGGTGAGAAGGAGTTAATGGTGATGCTGGGTTGGGTAATCGTCTGTTTCCCCCCCCACACAAATAAAGTGTGATTTTGGCTGACTTCTGACTTTTCCCATCACCTTTCCACATTTGACTTACAATATTTTTTTATATGATGTTGATTCAATTCAAAATACCTTATGTATTCCACAAGGGCAATTGCGCAAATTAATACAGTGTTAATTAGTGTACTGATTTGATATAATGCATTGTTTAGTAGTTTTTGTTGTTGTTTATTTCCATGTTGTGTCTGTTTGTAGCTGAGGACAAAAAGGGCAACAGCTCAATCCGCTTCCACACGTTCAGCAGGAAGGAGTCCATCCCAGAAGACGAGGTCGTCTTGAGAGAGCGCAGCTACGACTACAAACACCGCTACTGTGGTCATTGTAACACCACCACAGACATCAAGGAGGCCAACTTCTTTGGCAGGTCAGTGGAGCATTTTAGACACTGATATATTATACCTTCTATAAAAACACTATACGTTAATATTAGTTGTTGACCTAAAAAAAAAAAAGCATGAGCTGACGGCTAATGCATAGTCAACCCTGAAGAAGACACTGCCTTCTAAAACGTTGGTTATGTTTCCCCATTACATTTTTGGGAGGATACAGTGCATTCGGGAAAGTATTCAGACCCCTTTACTTTATCACATTTTGTTACGTTACAGCTTTACTCTAAAATTGATAAAAAATAAAAAATAAATGCGTCATCAATCTACACACAATACCCCATAATGACCAATCAAAAACAGGTTTAGACATTTTTGCAAATGTAAAAAATAAATAATCACATCACAAGTATTCAGACCCTTCACTCAGTACTTTGTTGAAGCAACTTTGGCAACGATTACAGCCTCAAGTCTTCTTGGGTATGATGCTACAATCTTGGCAACCCTATATTTGGGGAGTTTCTCCCATTCTCTGCAGATCCTCAAGATCTGTCAAGTTGGATGGTAAGTGTAGCTGCACAGCTATTTTCAGGTCTCCAGAGATGTTCGATCGGGTTCAAGTCCGAGCTCTAGCTGGGCCACTCAAGGACATTGAGACTTGTCCCGAAGCCACTCCTGCGTTGTCTTGGCTGTGTGCTTAGGGTCGTTGTCCTGTTGGAAAGTGAACCTTCACCCCAGTCTGAGGTCCTGAGTGCTCAGGAGCAGGTTTTCATCAAGGATCTCGCTGTACTTTGCTCCGTTCATCTTTCCCTCGATCATGACTAGTCTCCCAGTCCCTGATGCTTCCACCACCATGCTTCACTGTAGGGATGGTGCCAGGTTTCCTCCAGACTTGACATTCAGGCCAAAGAGTTCAATCTTGGTTTCATCAGACCAGAGAATCTTGTTTAGATGCCTTTTGGCAAGCAGGCTGTCATGTGCCTTTTACTGAAGAGTGGCTTCCGTCTGGCCACTCTACCATAAAGGCCTGATTTGGTGGAGTCCTGCGGAGATGGTTGTCCTTCTGGAAGGTTCTCCCATCTCCACAGAGGAACTCTGGAGCTCTGTCAGAGTGACCATCGGGTTCTTGGTCACCTCCCTGACCAAGGCCCTTCTCCCCCGATTGCTCAATTTGGCCAGGCGGACAGCTCTAGGAAGAGTCTTGGTGGTTCCAAACTTCTTCCATTTAAGAATGATGGAGGCCACTGTGTTCTTGGAGACATTCAATGCTGCAGACATTTTTTGGTAACCTTCCCCAGATCTGTGCCTCGGCACAATCCTGTATCGGAGCTCTACGGACAATTCCTTCAACCTCATGGCTTTGGTTTTTGCTCTGACATGCACTGTCAACTGTGGGACCTTATAGACAGGTGTGTGTACGGTTGTGAAGGGTAGGAAACTTTCCGGTAAATTTACGGAATTTTTCCATGGGAAGTTAAGCCCGTGAATTTGGGGAATTTTGCTTAAATTAATCAAAAAAGTTAGCTTAAAACAGTGAACCTTTTTTGTGTGATACACATAAGGCAATTCTAGGTCTTGTGGCATATTTTGGTTAAACTATCCCCAATTCAATGGAATTGCAACCCTCTGCATGCACAGTGCATTCTTCCATCACGTGTACAGCTGATTCTCAAGATCTTGCACACTAATGAGATGCTATTGAGCCGACACGACTACACTGTCTGAGCCAAGGACTACATGCTTTCTGGTAAGTTTTGATTACAATACTGGGTGGGTGAATATATTTTATGACCTATATGATTTTTTGTTGACTAGTAAATAGTAGCCTACAACAAAGTGTTTTTTATATAATTTCTAACTTGTTAACAATTTCTGCTAGTTCATTTTTGCTACCATGTGGGTTTTTAGCTTGCTTGATCCTGCTAACTGAGGAGTGTTAATTCACCTGTTTCCATATATGTTTCATTTTAAAATATTTATCTTACAAAGTAGTTGTTTAATCTAACTGCTTAACTATTTATCTATACATGGAATTGTATTTGTTTGTTTTTTACAATTTTTTTTCTAATCTTTACAGGAAAATGCCACGGGCACTATGTGATGTGTGGAGAAATTACACTGCAGCTAATGTAGAAGGAAAAGCTGTGTACATTTGCAAATACTGTGCCAAATCATATGTGAAAAATGCAACAAAGATGCAGAATCATCTGGCCAAGTGCTTAAATTAAGTAACCTCTGACAAAAGTCCCTCTACTTCTATTCGAGGTGAAAATTATGAATCAGACACGTTATCGATTGCAACAGGAATCAGATGTTTTTTTGACTCAGTGGAGGAACGTAGTCAGAGAAATGCTTATGAATGTCTTGCTTGAGCTGTGTATGCAACTGGTTCACCTCTGATGCTCACAGGTATTGGAAGAGATTTTTGAATGTTCTTCGCCCAGCATACACCCCTCATAGCAAAGGTCTCATAGCAAAGGGTCTGAATACTTATGTAAATAAGGTATTTCGCTTTGTCTTTATGGGGTATTGTGTGTAGATTGAGTATTTTTTAAATCCATTTTAGAATAAGGCTGTAATGTAACAAAATATGGAAAAAGGGAAGGTGTCTGAATAGTTTTCATATGCATTGTATATAAGTGTACAACATTTTTTAGACCTTTTAAAGAAAACACATGATGCTGTTCTATAGAAACTTTGGTGCCTCCTGAAGAACTTCATAACGCATTCATGAGCAGTTCATAAGGTATCAAATTGTGGTAGTTGACATAAGAATAAAAGAATGCTCATGTACTGCTTATGAACGTTTTGATTATGAATGCGTTATGAAGTCCTTATTTAAGTACCCTTCAAATGAAATGTTACGGAAATGTCTGCCACCTGTGTGCAGTATCAAACGATGACAAGGTTTAATAGTTGACTCTCTCTCCCTTTCACAAATATAAACGCAACATGTAAAGTGTTGGTCCTATGTTTCATGAGCTGAAATAAAAGATCCCAGAAATGTTTCATACGCACAAAAAGCGTATTTCTCCACAACCAAAAATGATTTACATCCCTGAGTGAGCATTTCTCCTTTGCCAAGAAAATCCATTCATCTGACAGGTGTGGCATATCAAGAAGCTGATTAAACCGCATGATCATTACACAAGTGCACCTTGTGCTGGGGCCATTAAAAGGCCACTCTAAAATGTGCATGGAGCATGCAATTGGCATGCTGACTGCAGGAATGTCCACCAGAGCTGTTGCCAGATAATGAAATGTTCATTTCTCTACCATAAGACGGCTCTCTCGTTTTTGAGAATTTGGCAGTACGTCCAACTGGCCTCCCAGCCACAGACCATGTGTATGGCGTCATGTGGGCAAGCGGTTTGCTGACGTCAACGTTGTGAACAGAGTGCCCCATAGTGGAGGTGGGGTTATGGTATGGGCAGGCTTAAGCTATGGATGATGAATACAATTGCATTTTATCTATGGCAGTTTGAATGCACAGGTCTTGAGGCCCATTGTGCCATTCATCCGCTGCCATCACCACATGTTTCAGCATGATAACGCACGGCCACATGTTTCAAGGATCTGTACACAATTCCTGGAAGCTGAAAATGTCCCAGTTCTTCATGGCCTGCATACTCACCAGACATGTCACCCGTTGAGCACGTTTGGGATGCTCTGGATCGACGTGTACGACAGATTGTTCCAGTTCCCGCCTATTTCCAGCAACTTCGCACAATCATTGAAGAGGAGTGGGACAATATTCCACAGGTCACAATCAACAGCCTGATCAACTTCATACGAAGGAGATGTGTGGCGTTGCATGAGGCAAATGGTAGTCACGCCAGATACTGATTGGTTTTCTGATCCACGCCCCTACTTTTTTTTTTTAGGTATCTGTGACCAACAGATGCATATCTGTATTCCCAGTCATGTGAAATCTATAGATTAGGGCCAAATGAATTGATTTAAATTGGCTGATTTTCCTTATATGAACTGTAACTCCGTAAAATCTTTGAGATTGTTGCGTTTGTATTTTTGTTTAGTGTGTGTGTATATATAATCCCCCCCCACTCACAGTAAAGGCCAGTACATTGTGAGCGGCTCCGACGACGGCTCCTTTTTCATCTGGGAGAAGGAGACCGCTAACCTGGTGCGGATCCTCCAGGGGGACGAGTCCATAGTCAACTGCCTGCAGCCTCACCCCAGTTACTGCTTCCTGGCTACCAGCGGCATCGACCCTGTGGTGCGGCTCTGGAACCCCAGGCCGGAGGTCATTAACAACATTATTAAATTCTATTAAATTCAAATAACTTAATTTCCCCAATGAGCAAACTTCTTTTGTGTGGAATGGTAGGCTACATACAGCAAGAAACAGGATGTTAAAAAAAAGATAACAGCTCAGCACCAAGGACACTATACATAGAGTAGATGCATTAAAAAAGCAAACCATTCAATCACTAACATGATTGATTCTTTGATTGAATGTATTTGTTGCAAAACATTTTTTTTTACTGCCAATACATGCATTAAAAACTATCAAGGATTACACTAAAAATAAACACAGTAGTACATCTGGTTATTGGATTGTCACAATTGAGGCTGCAGTATGATTTATCCTTTCCTATGGCCTCCTTTTGTAGTAGTCTGATGTAAAAAAATAAAATAAAAAGGCTGACTTTACAATACACCAGAAGTGAACCCTTTTCTTACCTTTCTTTCTCTCCATCCTTCTCCCCTCTGTCATCCAGACGGAGAGTGAGAGTGGGAACGGGCGCGTGGTGGAGGACATGGAGGGCGCGGCTGCAGCCAACCAGCGGCGTATGAATGCCGACCCCCTGGAGGTCATGCTGCTCAACATGGGTTACCGCATCACGGGCCTCAGCGGCCGCGGGCCAGAGGGCTCGGACGATGAGGACAGCTCAGACGGCCAGGTGCAGTGCCGGCCCAGCTAGACTAGCGGGCCCAACACCACATACAGTATGGAGGCAGCAGGACGCAAGGCACTCCTCCCCTACCCCCTCCCAAACCCTGAGGCTGTCTGTGTGTGTGTACGTCTGTGTGTGTGTGTCTGTGAGGAGGGGGGAAAAAGCACCATCGATATTCCGTTTGTCAATGTTTCATTCACCCCTCTAAAACGAAAGCAACATTGAGTGAATGTCATGTCACAGCTCTGCACTATGCACTGCCCTCCTCTTTCACATGCCGAGGCAGGATTGGAGGAAACCAGTTTGGCGAGGGGATTCCACGGAGGTGACGACGACGACCTTTCACCTTTTTTTTAAGAACGCCAACGACATCACCTCGACCTCCGTTGCTCCAAGGCTGGGGGTATTGGGCCTATACGATAAAGAAGAGGAGAGCACTCCATCACTCCCCAATCTCTCACTATGAGCTAGGAGTCAACCACTTCTAAACCCTCTTCAAGAAGGAGCGTGTTGGAGGGAAACACTACAAGCAGAAGCCTCCGGCCTCTGGTAGTGTAGCCTGCAGACGGCTCAGAGGTTAGAGGTCAAAACGAGGCCCCGATAGTCAGTGTCCTCATTGGAGGATGAGATTTGAGTCCACAGGAAGTTGCTTTGTTTCATCTCTAGTGGGCTTTTCAATTGGAGTATAAGAGGTCACACTCAGCCCCTCTCCGGCTCTGAAAGTCTCCACTTAAAGTTTTTGATTTACAATCCTTTTTTTAAGTTTTTGGAATATTGGTCAACAGGAAGAGAGCACAAGAAGTCTTGACTTTAAGTGTTACCCAGTCTTGAAGTGTTTCTCCAACTCAAATTAAATGTGTTGATAGGATTGTGCACCTTGTTTCTTTTAAACTCGGTCTGGAAAAGAAAAAAGAAGAATGTTTTTCTCTGCATTTGTTCTAAGTTTTGAGAGTAAAAAATGGCCAAGGATCCATGTTGCATTTTGCTTTGTCTGTTGTTGAGAAGTTCTTCTTGTGGCTCTATATGCCTATTTTATTGACAGGTATGCAAAATGTTTCCCTTTTACTTTTATTATGTAGGTTAAGACAAAGCTGTCAAACTGAAGCTGTAGCTCCTCACATTTTCTCCAACACTTAGACATTTGCTCCTCTGTCATTTCTTGATAGCGATGTAGAGACGGATAATTCTAAAGGAGGGTTGTGGGATTACGTTTAGGGGTTTGATTTAATTGATAGTCAGGTGTTGATTGGTCAGAAAATCTGTCAAACTTTGTTGTACTAAAGGTTGCAAAATTGTGGTAATTTCCACAAATTTCCCAGTTTTTTTTTAGATATCCCGGTCGGTAGATAACCGGGATTCGGATGGAATAAGCACGAAATCGGGGATCTTTTAACCAGTATTTCTAGAAGAGCTGGGAATTATGGGAAAGTTAACCTATGTTGGACTGATGCTCTGAACAGAGAGGGGGAAAGTGATGAAGAGAGAAGGGTATTTCACTATCCTAGGGCAATACCACCAGTCCTAATATCACTCATGCATGGCATAGAGGCAATTTCATAGACGCTATTAATTTGGTGTCTTTTGGGGTTCAGGATCCCTACACGAGCACTTTCAGCTTTCCCCAGAAAGTTTTGGGGGAAGAATGGGATAGGGATTTTTCCCTTCCTGTAGCTTTGGACCCAGCATGAGTCCTCTGCTGCAGTTGGTGTTTTGCTTATGAGGTTATATGAGATTTTGTCTAAAGGTAACATTGTAAAGGGCAAATCTGAACAATGAGCCTCTAGGTCCTCTGGCCGACCAGCAAACCTCTAGCTCACTGATGACGTGGATTCAAAGAAAACCTAAGGATGGAGTCCTCTAACACTAGGCTTCCATGTATAATTTCTTTGTTAAAAAATAATTTAAGACATTTTTTTATTTGTTTATTTTTCTTTGGGAAAAATCCAATGACAAAGTTTACTGCAAGAGAAAAATAAAAGAGGTCTAATATTGTTGAACCACTTGTCTTGAGTTTGTGTTTCACCTCCGATCTGTATTTAACCAGGGTAATGACGATTTGGATTGTATTACTAATGTTTTCCACCTGCACACTGTTCCAGCTGCAGAAATATAGGCTATACACAGGTCCACAACTATCCATTCAGCAGCGGTGTAAAGTACTTAATTACTTTAAAGTATTTTTACTTAAGTAGTTTGGGGTATCTGTACTTTACTATTTAGCCAATTTTTACTACAGTCGTGGCCAAAAGTTTTGAGAATGACACAAATATTAATTTTCAGTCTGCTGCCTCAGTTTGAATGATGGCAATTTGCATATACTCCAGAATGTTATGAAGAGTGATCAGATGAATTGCAATTAATTGCAAAGTCCCTCTTTGCCATGCAAATGAACTGAATCCCCCAAAAAACATTTCCACTGCATTTCAGCCCTGCCACAAAAGGACCAGCTGACTGATTCTAACGTTAACACAGGTGTAAGTGTTGACGAGGACAAGGCTGGAGATCACTCTGTCATGCTGATTAAGTTTGAATAACAGACTGGAAGCTTCAAAAGGAGGGTGGTGCTTGGATTCATTGTTCTTCCTCTGTCAACCATGGTTATTTGCAAGGAGACACGTGCCGTCATCATTGCTTTGCACAAAAAGGGTTTCACAGGCAAGGATATTGCTGCCAGTAAGATTGCACCTAAATCAACCATTTATCGGATCATCAAGAACTTCAAGGAGAGTGGTTCAATTGTTGTGAAGAAGGCTTCAAGGCGCCCAAGAAAGTCCAGCAAGCGCCAGGACCGTCTCCTAAAGTTGATTCCGCTGCGGGATCGGGGCACAACCAGTACAGAGCTTGCTCAGGAATGGCAGCAGGCAGGTGTGAGTGCATCTGCACACACAGTGAGGCGAAGACTTTTGGAGGATGGCCTGGTGTCAAGAAGGGCAGCAAAGAAGCCACTTCTCTCCAGGAAAACCATCAGGGACAGACTGATATTCTGAAAAAGGTACAGGGATTGGACTGCTGAGGACTGGGGTATTTTCTCTGATGAATCCCCTTTCCGATTGTTTGGGGCATCTGGAAAAAAGCTTGTCCGGAGAAGACAAGGTGAGCGCTACCATCAGTCCTGTGTCATGCCAACAGTAAAGCATCCTGAGACCATTTGTGTGTGGGGTTACTTCTCAGCCAAGGGAGTGGGCTCACTCACAATTTTGCCTAAGAACACAGCCATGAATAAAGAATGGTACCAACACATCCTCCGAGAGCCACTTCTCCCAACCATCCAGGAACAGTTTGGTGACGAACAATGCCTTTTCCAGCATGATGGAGCACCTTGCCATAAGGCAAAAGTGATAAGTGGCTCGGGGAACAAAACATTGATATTTTGGGTCCATGGCCAGAACTCCTCAGACCTTAATCCCATTGAGAACTTGTGGTCAATCCTCAAGAGGCGTGTGGACAAACAAAAACCCACAAATTCTGACAAACTCCAAGCATTGATTATGCAAGAATGGGCTACCATCAGTCAGGATGTGGCCCAGATGTTAATTGACAGCATGCCAGGGTGGATTGCAGAGGTCTTGAAAAAGAAGGGTCAACCCTGCAAATATTAACTCTTTGCATCAACTTCATGTAATTGTCAATAAAAGCCTTTGACACTTATGAAATGCTTGTAATCATACTTCAGTATTCCATAGTAACATCTGACAAATATCTAAAGACACTGAAGCAGCAAACTTTGGAAATTAATATTTGTGTCATTCTCAAGACTTTTGGCCACGGTTGTACACTACATTCCTAAAGAAAATAATGTACTTTTTACTCCAAACATTTTCCCTGACTCCCAAAAGTACTATTTTAATTTTTACAGGAAAATGGTCCAATTCACTTATCAAGTGAACATGGTCATCCCTACTGGTCATCCCTACTGCCTCCGATCTGGCGGCCTCACTAAACACAAATGCTTCATATGTAAATTATGTCTTGAGTGTTGGAGTGTGCCCCTGGCTATGCGTTAATAAAAAATGAACATTGTTCCATCTGGTTTGCTTAATATGAGGAATTTGAAAGGGTTTATACTTTTACGTTTGATTCTTAAGTACATTTTAGAAATTCCATTGACTTTTAATACCTATTTGAAACCAAATACTTTTAGACTTTTACTCAAGTAGTATTGTACTCAGTGACTTTTGTCATTTTCTATTAAGGTATATTTCCTTTTACTCAAGTATGACATGGTGCACCTTGTGCTGTGGACAATAAAAGGCCACTCTAAAATGTGCAGTTTTGTCACAACACAATGCTACAGATGTCTAAAATTTCAAGGGACCATGCAATTGACAAGCAGACTTCAGAAATATCCACCAGAGCTGTTGCCATGGAATTGAATCTTCATTTCGCTACAATAAACTGCCTCCAACGTCGTTTTAGAAAATTTGTCAGGATGTCGAACCGGCCTCACAACCGCAGACCACGTGTAACCGTGCCAGCTCAGGTCCATCACATTCGGCTTCTTCACATTGGACCTTTGAGAAGTCGTTTTTTGCAAAAAAAAAAAGCCATTTTCCCATTTTAATGGAAATCTAAGGTACTTAACTGTTACCAAGAAATGATTTGATATTGATCTAAAAACGTCTGCACTGGGCATTTAATGAATATCCAGGCTGGCTTTGTGAGATTTGGTGCGTGACTGCTTTGCAGACGGTCTGGAACGCGGCCGCCTTACGCGCCTACGCATTTTCGCGCTGTCAGTTTAGCAGCGACAGGCTACCGCACAGTGTCAAAATTATTGATGGCGCAGGAGGCGGACGAAATAGATATAATGATTAATTATCAAGGGGGTTTCGAAAAAATAGACCGGAAAAACAGCCGTTATCCTTATTGTATCGTTTGGACACCTATTCCAATACTGTCGTGAGTAGCCACTTTTCCGGTTTTCTTTTGCTCTCACCATCCGAAATGGAGACACTATTTACGTGACAGATCATGTTGATAAACATCGATGGTCATGTAGGCTATCACATCTAGTTGGACATTTAAATCACTAGCTTGCATTATAGCTAGTGAGTTTCCAAATACTGTATGGGCTGGAATTAAAATGCCCATACCGTTAGATGCCCTATAATATACACGCACTCTTTATTCCCAGGACCCCCCAATACAGTGCCGTACCTCTGTTTTGTTCAGGTGGTTGCTCCCCTTCATTGGTCACATGGGGATCTGTACTTCTGCAGGCGTGATAAGAGACTTCGCTGGATCGTACTTAGTGTCTGTGAGTATATGCAGATCATGCATTATGACAGTAGGCCTACAACTTTATGTGCATAAGCCTAATGTGATTATTGGACCATCTGTTTCATAGTTCCTCAAAATGTCCCATCTTTCCTTTCAGGAAGATAATATGGCCTTTGGAAGACCAACAAAGTAAGTTGGCTTTGTTCGTTCAATGCCTCGAGCTAGGCCTGGCATATTGTGCTCAAAATTGACATGCAGGCATTGCAGTTACGTAGTAAGGTATCTGCGGCATTGCTTGTCTCTTATCAGGTACTGGAAGCTTGATGTTGATAAGGTGTGTGGCACTGGCGCAGCTGCCTGGGACAAGGCAGTGCACGATGCATCGGAGGAGTACAAATGCAGGCCGGTATGAACATTGACAGTGTCATAATAAGACAGACAGACAGACAGACAGACAGACAGACAGACAGACAGACAGACAGACAGACAGACAGAAAGGTCTAGTAGTGGAATTATATTTCCTTCCAAGGTTCTATTGAACATCTCCAAAAAAAGGCCTATTGAACATCTTCAGTAAAGGCCTATTGAACATCTTCAGTAAAGGCCTATTGCAAAGGGTAAAGGTACATGTTTTGTACAATGATTGTAAAGGCCCATTGTAGCGATATTGACAAAAACGCCTAGAGTTAGACCTGACTAGCCTTCTTCCTCTGTCTCTTGTAGCACAACCTCTGCTGTGATAACTGCCACTCCCACGTGGCCCTGGCCCTTAACCTCATGCGTTACGACAACAGAACGTCCTGGAACATGGTTAACCTATGCCTGCAGTCCCTTATCCATGGCAAGCATGTCAGGTGAGATACCATGCAATCATGCAATGAAGAGGTACTCTACTGTATGCAACAGAGTATGCTCATTCCTGTCCTAACCGTGAACACAGAACCTTCTGTACAACAATACTTGCCACTCACAAAGCATCATTCTGACTGACCGATCACTCTGTGTGTATGTGCGTTTCCTCTGGATCATTTGACTAACTGGTGTGGAAGGAGTAGAATCAGACATGCTGATGAAATGGGCAGAAGCAAACTATGCAAAACAGCATCACCGAGTCTGAACAAGCAAGCATGCACCTGCCAGCAGGCAACGCTCTGCAGGAGGGACAGAGGAGCTCCAGACACGGGGAAACATATGCTGTTGAGAAACCCCCTCATTATTCTCCCCCGACCCACATAGGGAGCTAGTGTCACTGCTTTGTGCAGCCTCCACATTATCGTCCGAGGGCACCACGTCCTTAAGCAGTGGGGCGCCGTGTAATTCATCATTGCTAGATGTGGCCCCCTCATCACCACATCAACTCTCTGCCGGGGCTCCCACTGCTGGATCGGGGGGGATACAAGGGTGGAGGACGGGGAAGGAGTGAGGTGAAGGGAGTGGGGTAAACCTCTGGGAGATAAGGGAGCTGGTCTGCCCTCAGTGCCCTGTGTGAATGACCCTGGCTTCTGGGAAATGTAACCGACTGCACTTCCTTACCTGTCTCTATATACTGCCCTACAAAAGCCAAAGGCAACCCTCAAGCATTTTTTTGGCCAT
This sequence comes from Salmo trutta, assembly GCF_901001165.1. Classification (NCBI taxonomy): domain Eukaryota; kingdom Metazoa; phylum Chordata; class Actinopteri; order Salmoniformes; family Salmonidae; genus Salmo; species Salmo trutta. The sequence goes on along the minus strand of NC_042959.1, from coordinate 46,728,781 downwards.
AAGGTAAGGACTGTTTCATCACATAGAATGTTTAGATCTAAAAAAATATATATTTGACTTAGGGAAATCAGTGGTCATGGTTGATATGCATAAACAATTACTTCAGAATAAGATAATAGATCAGTGCATTATCACTTTACATATCACGTTACATCTCCCTACAACATATTTGTCTGGACAGCAAATACACTTTAAAGCCATTTTTCTCAGTTTCACTGTTGAGTAGTTACTGCTCTTTGTATGGCAGAGTAGGTAGCAGTCAAAACATGGTGGAACAAAGTCAAAGTGCAGTAACTTCAGTTACTGCGGTTTTCCTTGGTTTTTACTTGGATTTTGTAGTTACTGCAAATTTCGAACTCAAACTTTCTCTGAAACGGAACATAATTGAAACAGTTGACTATGTCACAAGATAAAACAGATACTACAGCGCCCGATTTCAGTCTTAACTCAATTTTGACCCCCCAAAAAAGTGTAGTTACTGCGTTTTGCCTTTGTAGGGCAGTATAGATGACAAATGTCTTGTGTTTTTTTGACCAACAGCTGAAATGTGAGGATTGAATGACTGTCATTACTACTCTCACTGTGCTCTCTCTCTCTCTCTCTCTCTCTCTCTCCCTCTGTCCTTCCCCAGCTGTGTGTCGTTCCTCAAGACCTGGCTGCCCTTCCTTATGTTGACTGGAGCCCTCGTCACCTTCATCCTAACGCTCAACCTGCACTGACCGCGCAACGGACACGGAGAGGGAGATGGAGTGGAGAGATAACACAAGGGATTTTACCGCTCCGTTGTAATCATAAAAGTGAAAGGAGAAGAATAAACGTTTCGATGGGATACTTCTTTGTGCAGAACTAATATTCACACTCACGAGGGCAGTTATGTCCAGCTGTTCTGGCATGTTTTGAAGTGCCTTTTACTAGATTCAGAAAGGAATGTCATATAAATGACTGTTTGGCTGGGGATAGTCATAACCATAGATATAGAACTGATATAGCATCTGCTAAATGACGATCATTTAAATGTAAATATATTGTCTAAGGTCATAAACACCCGTCACTCTTAAATGCCCCCCAGCTAATACCCACTCAACATCATTTTACTTTGTAAATGTTTACTGTATTTTATCAGACAGTGTTCGTTTTTCATGCAATAAGTTCTCTGAAGCAACATGCTTGGGAATGTTAATATACTGTATAGTAGTCCATAATCATGACCACTCACTTAGAATTACAGAAATGATGGGCAATAAGCTATACCATAGGCTAGTAAAGTCAAATCCATTTGTATTTGTCATGCTTCGTAAACAACAGGTGTATACTAACAGTGAAATGCTTCCCATCAATGCAGAGAGACAGAAAATATAGAAAAGTAATAATAAATACAGCGTAACGCTAACCTTGCTATGGGGTAGCAGTACAGAGTCGATGTGCAGGGGTACGAGGTAATTGAGGTAGATATGTACATATAACTAGGAATAAAGTGGTTAGGCAACAGGATATATAATAAACAGTTGCAACAGCGTATGTGATCAGTCAAAAAAGTTAGTGCAAAAATTGGGCCAATGCAGATAGTCTGGGTAGTTACTTATTTAACTGAACTATATAACAGTCTTATGGCTTGGGGGTAGAAGCTGTTCAGGGTCCTGTTGGTTCCAGACTTGGTACATCGCTACTGCTTGCCGTATCGTAGCAGAGAGAACAGTCTATGACTTGGATGGCTGGAGTCATTAACTGCCTGTTATTGAGGTCCTGGATGACAGGGAGCTCGGCCCGAGTGAGGGCGGCACGTAGCCTCGAGCTTAGAACGTTGGGTTCGAATACCGGAACCACAAGGAGAAAAACAAATCTGTCGCTGTGCCTTTGAGCAAAGCACTTAACCCTAATTGCTCCAGGGGCGCTGGACAATGGCGACCCTGGCCGTGACCCCCCACTCCCTGCGGGTGTCTCAGGGGAGTTGGCATATGCCACCCAAAAAACATTTCCATTACACACTTGTGTGTAACAGGACAAATATAAGCAGCGCCCAAATTATTATATGTACTGGGCCGTGGGCACTACCCTCTGTTTTGTGTTGTTATTTATTGGAACAAATATAAATAAATATACATAATATGCATAGCCTACTTGTTCATTGTTTATAAACTGTTAAATCATATCACACAAAGACACCACAGAGGTCTACTCTTCTGTGTAGTATAATATTTTTCGTGTCTGTGCCTTTAAAAAACGTTCACTGTTCCTCCTTGATTCTGCGCCGGTATTTCAAGTCAAGCTAACAATTCGCCGGTCTTGTTGCTCAGCAGACGAAACATCCTTTTCACTCAATGCTGACACAAACCACTGGGCTATCATTTGGCACCATCTAAAGAAAGGCTAACACCTCATTTTACCGTTATACCGGAGTGTTGAGTTTTTTTTTTACTCCTTGATGTGCATGATACGGCGTAATATGACTCACCGTCACCTGCTCCTCCTGCATATTCTGGTATTTCTCAGTTTATAACGTTTCTGCTGAGTTATGCATAATTTGGTAATCCATGTACTTTTTGGTGCGCTACTGTGTGCGCCCCACCAGTGCTTGGAGTGCCCATCAGGCTGCCAATGCTTTGCTGGCACGCGCACAGTGAAATGCGTTTCCAAGGACCTTCGCGCCATACCACAAGATATTCCAGGATACACAAGGAATGTGATCATCACAGGACACAATATATTCAGAATTGGATCAGAGACATTTCAAGAACTGAAAAATGTCACCGCCATCATTTTGAGCAACAATAGGTGAGTAAATATTCTCATCAAAGAGAATTGTGTTCTGATGTTTCACTACAGACCAGGGTTCAATCCCAGGCTGTGTCACAGCCATCCATGACCGGGAGACCCATGAGGCGGCACACAATTGGCCCAGCGTCGTCCGGGTTAGGGGAGGGTTTGGCCGGCCGGGATGTCCTTGTCCCATCGCACTCTAGTGCCTCCTTGTGGGGGTCCGGGCGTCTGCAAGCTGACCTTGGTTGCCAGTTGGACAGTGTTTCCTCCGACACACTGGTGTGGCTGGCTTCCGGGTTAAGCAAGCAGTGTGTCAAGAAGCAGTGCGGCTTGGCAGGGTCGTGTTTTGGAGAATGCGTGGCTCTCGACCTTCGCCTCTCCCGAATCCGTACGGGAGTTTCAGCAATGGGACAAGACTATAACTAACAATTGGATATCACAAAATTGGGGAGACATAGCAGGAAAAAAATATAAATGAATAAAATAAAGAAAATGGTGTTCTTGCCGTTGCAGATTCAACATTTTCAACCATTGAGACATATGCATAATTTACTAGCCTAAACATTTCTGAAGATTTGAGTTATGATTCTAAACTACAATAAAATTATTATTCCATGTTCTCCTGAATGCCATCACACCAACTTATGAAATATTTAGATACCCTATTTAAGCATGACAATAATTCAGCAAACATTAATACCGAGTCTAATATGCGGTTTGGGGACTGTTAACATGGTACATCTGTCTTCCCAGGATCACAGAGGTTGCATCCCACAGCTTCTCTACCCTTTCCTACCTGCGCTCCCTGGACATGAGCTGCAACCATCTGACCCTCATCCACCCTGAAGCCCTCAACATCCCAGGGAGTCCTCTAAAGGAGCTCAACCTTAGCCGCTCCCTCTATAACTACACCTCACTGACTGATCTCACCACCGCACTGCGCTGGGGAGGCCTAGGAGGGTTGCTCAGCCTAGACCTCTCAGGGAACCGCCTGGTCTTCCTACCCCCAGGGATGTTCTCCCACCTCCCTAGCCTGCAGCACCTCTTCCTTGGTAACAACTCCCTAGCATCGGTCTACAACGGCACCTTCTTTGGCCTGCGCCGCCTGGAGCTGCTTGACTTGACCCGCAACTCTTTCAGGGCGTTCCAAGGTGATGCTCTGGGGGAGCTGGAAAGGCTGGGGCAAGCCCCCCGCATCCTGCTGAGCCACAACCCCTATGTCTGCACATGTGAGATCCAAGACTTTGCTGTGTGGCTTAAGAATTCCCAGGCTCAGGTGGGGGATGCAGAAGCCCTGACCTGCGCCTCACCCTGGGAGTTTCAGGACAGGCCCCTGCGGGAGCTCGGGGTCCAAGTTATCGGATGCCATGCCACTTCACCACCTCTAGTCGGAATCAGAGACGAGGTGGGCAACCTCTCCCTGCAGACCTCCTACGTCCTCCTGGGTCTGGTGCTGGGCTTTGTGGGCATGGTCTTCCTCTTTGTGCTCTACCTCAACCGGCAAGGTATTAAAAAGTGGGTGGTGGAGACGCGAGATGCCTGCCATGGAGTGTTGGAGGGGTATCACCACCGCTATGAGATCGACACTGACCCACGCCGGGAATACCTCTCAAAGGACGTCAGAGTCGAAGAGAAGCCACCGACAAACAGTAGTTTTGGACAGGCTCACTCAGATAACCGCTTATCACAGCTACCCACTGACACCTGTTTAGTTCAGATCCCCTCAGACACACAGCTCAAACCAGGCTCCATCTCGGTGGATTTGTGATTCCTCATTCCCTGGAATAGAACTGGACTGGAGTGAACTTGCATTCAGGGTTGGGTAGGTTACTTTCTAAATGTAATCTGTTACAGTTACTAGTTACCTGTCCAAAATTGTAATCAGAAACGTAACTTTTGGATTACCCAAGCTCAATAATGTAAATCGGTTTACTTTCCCCTTATTAGAAGTAGACAAAAAATGATCCATACACACACATTTGGTGTGTCATCATAGTGGTCTCTGACTTGTGGTCAGACTTGCTCTGGTGGAACTAATTTAAACCTGTTCTTTTATCAATGCTGAATTAAATGTCATTGAGAAAACAGCAAACATCATTCATGAATTTGAAAGTAATCATCTAGTTTTTCAAAAGCATCTGTAATCTGATATTTTTGACTGGTAACATAACTGATTAAAAGTACATTTTCTTTTGTATTCAGATTACATATAATCAGTTTCTGCCCAACCCTGCACACATTTGTGAGGGACTTACCTGTATCATACATTTCTGTACAATATGTTGAATATAATTACATATGTAACCATAAAATTGTAGAACAGTTCTACAGTTTATGCTTACATAAGTGATGTAATTACGCTATTTAATGGAGAGCCTATTTTAAGTGTGAACAGCTGGGCTCGTTGTACCTGCATAGCCTTGATGCCTCTCTTGCTGTGGCCACATTTTTACTAACTTGCATAGATTTAACCAAGTTGCTATCCGTCTTTGGTGTTGTATGTATTATTATATTATACTTTGTTGGTCTTATTGACATATCTAGATGGAACCAAAGCAATATAGCCTATCTGAAGGGTCTTGACTGCAAAACTAACCTTGAATGTCTACTCTTTTGGGACGATTGAATGATTCTACACTGCACTAAGTCATATTTGCATCCTTAACTGACTTTGTAACCAGACGTGACAGGGCAAGAAAGAAAGGGCACATATTTCCAGAGTGTAGAAGTGATATGGTATTGAAGTGATGAAGCAGGATCTAGTGTGGTGTATAAACTCATGTGCATAACTTACCAGTGTTATGTAAGATAATTGAAATGAAACAATTGTAAAAAAAAAAAAAAAACTCTGTGGTGCTCAATAAAAACATGTTGTTTTCAAAATGTTATCCAAAAAGCATTTGCAGTAAGTTTCCATTTAGTCTTAAAGTAACTTTACAACTCTACAGGGAGCTGTTGGAATGACCACTGCTCCATTGCCCCGTTCTGTTACTATGTGCAGGGCTAGTGTGATTCTCCTGCTTAGCGCAGATGGGGAAAGGGAGATGATTAAGTGTGTCTTTAGGGGGGAAAAGTGGGACAAGATGAAGGATGCTAGTCAGAGTTGCACCTGCTGGCTCTGCAGGTTTCGGTGCATCTCTCTATCCTGTGTGTGAGTTCAGTTGCAGGACTTTTATAACTAATGATCGCTATTGACCAAAGCAACACTGACAGTAGATATTAATCTCCACCTCAATGCTACTGGCTCTGGCTCTGGTGTGTGTGTGAGTTGATCTATTCCGTAAGCATATTTTAGTGATCTTATTATATGACATAGCACTAAACGATGTCTGATGCGTGGTTGCAGTAATGTAAAGTGCAAATCGTTTTTAACAGATTGATTGCTTGCCGCACACCTGTAAAGTATGATCATGTTTTCAAGGATGTCATGTCCATCTTTTTAAATGTGTCATTTATGAAGCGGTATCTTCAGCTAAAAGAACATATGCTCAGTCATCCCAAGGCAAGTGACGTATTGCACTGATACACGAGGGACAGGCCTCGGTTGCTGTCAAAAGGATGGCGGTGCAAGGAGGACGTGGTGCGCACTGGCAGGATTTCTAAAACACCTGGAAACGCTGGCTATCGTCAGTAATCCCAGCAAGGTCTACGTGCACTCTCCTGAAGACAGTAAATGGGCTGAGATGAACCATGCACTGAGTAAGGTCAAAGCCAGTCCTCTAATTACATGCACTCGGAGCAGAAGCGGCAGCGCATTCCTCCCGGCTCACTCATTATTTGTTGGAAGAGAGGGTCATAACCTACAGAAAGTCAGCACAAAAAAAAGGAGCGGAGATAAAAGGTTCGTAAGCTCAAAGCAAACATGACCTGGAAGCGTTTCGATGGTTTTACGTGACTGATGAGCCCATGTTTTGCTCTATGCTTTTTCAGCTACTGGAGGTGCATTGCACCCTTATTTGAATTGGAAACAGAAATCTATGATATAGACATTGAATGTGTTTAAACTGTTCATCTCACCACACCAGCGAGATTTGCCAGGCAGCTGTTTTACACCAGCAAGCTCCACTCACATCAGTTATTTAATGCAGTAAAGTGAAAAATATACAGAGGTTCTGCCACTTTTAGGCTGAGGCAAGGCTATTATTGTGCGACTAGCTCCAATAGTGGGTTTAGGCCAGGGTTTAAAAAAATGTACTCTTCAGGAATCCAACCCGTTTTGGGTCAAATCAGTCAAATGTATGAGGGTGCCCTCTACTGGCATGAGTCTATACTATGTTTCTGTTAGAAATGACCATATAATTAGGTCACTAATTCTATGGTCATATCTAAGAAAGGGATGGCATGTTGCCTTCTGTGACACTGTATTGCAGCGCCACAACAACACAATTCCAAGAGTCCAATCAAACAAAATGAACATCACAAATCGCCTGAGGGAAGGTTGCTTTTTCAATTTGTACTTCGTTATAGACAAATTACTTTGAAGTTTGACTCCGAAATGAAGTTTGTCAGTATTGTCATCTGGGTGGGTGCTTTTGCTTTACAGATGTTTAGGCAGTTTAAATCCCTGATGCCCCCCTTGATCCCGAAGCAATGGGCCAGCACCCCTCCCATCAACATAGACACGCAGCCAGTTCTGAGAAATATCTACGAACACTGGACAATGACACAGTCCACCACCGGACAAAGATCTCACCATACCATCAGAGATGCTAATACACCCAGGTTTGGAGCCATGTTTGGAGAACCTCTTACCCGACTAACTGAGCTTGAGAGTGGGGAGAGAGCAGGATCGAGCGGACCTGTCTGGAGGAGGAAGGTTGGAGAAATCAATAGGAGGCCGTAAGATGTGTATTTTGGGCCTCTGTTCATACGCTTGGAGAGATCTTCTGTGTGTTGGGTGGCATAGGCCTGACCAGCTTCAGATGGCTTCTACAGGTAGAGTGATGTGAAGGGCACTGGGGGTATGAGGAAGTCTTTGAAAGGCCATAAGATGGCACAATATTTTGGTAGCAACCCACTGGGGACACATTGGTTCAATCAAAATTGTTTCTATGTCATTCCAATGAAATTATGTTGCACTAACATTGAATTGACGCCTGAGTCCAGTGGAAAGGCAACAAGATGAATGAAAAACTGCACTTTATATATATAGCTTTGTTTTCTACCAAGACTTAAGCAATGCGTTTTTCTTCACTTCCTAAGATATTGGACGTGTCAGAGTTTGGTGGACAGGCGAAGCAGAATAGATTTGAGTGGGAAGTCAAACCAGCATCAACCTCGATTGTTCCACAAAGAAGAGGGGCCCCACAAAGAAGGGGAGGCACTCACCAACCTACTAATACAGTTGAAGTTGGAAGTTTACATACACCTTAGCCAAATACATTTCAACTCAGTTTTTCACAATTCCTGACATTTAATCCCAGTATAAATTCCCGGTTTTATGTCAGTTAGGATCACCACTTTATTTTAAGAATGTGAAATGATAGAATAATAGTAGAGAGAATTATTTATTTCAGCTTTTATTTATTTCATCACATTCCCAGTGGGTCAGAAGTTTACATACACTCAATTAGTATTTGGTAGCATTGCCTTTAAATTGTATAACTTGGGTCAAACGTTTCAGGTAGCCTTCCACAAGCTTCCCACAATAAATTGGGTGAATTTTGGCCCATTCCTCCTGACAGAGCTGGTGTAACTGAGTCAGGTTTGTAGGCTTCCTTGCTCACGCACGCTTTTTCAGTTCTGCCCACAGATTTTCTATAGGATTGAGGTCAGGGCTTTGTGATGGCCACTCCAATACCTTGACTTTGTTGTCCTTAAGCCATTTTGTCACAACTTTGGAAGTATGCTTGGGGTCATTGTCCATTTGGAAGACCCATTTGCAACCAAGCTTTAACTTCCTTACTGATGTCTTGAGATGTTGCTTCAATATATCCACATAATTTTCCTGCCTCATGATGCCATCTATTTTGTGAAGTGCACCGGGTCCCACCTGCAGCAAAGCACCCCCACAACACGATGCTGCCACCCCCGTGCTTTATGGTTGGGATGTTGTTCTTCGGCTTGCCCCTTTTCCCTCCAAACATAATGATGGTCATTATGGTCAAACAGTTCTATTTTTGTATCATCAGACCAGAGGACATTTCTCCAAAAAGTATGATCTTTGTCCCCATGTGCAGTTGCAAACCGTAGTCTGGCATTTTTTATGGTGGTTTGGAGCAGTGGCTTCTTCCTTGCTGAGCTGCCTATCAGGTTATGTCGATATAGGACTCGTTTTACTGTGGATATAGGTACTTTTGTACCTGTTTCCTCCAGCATCTTCACAAGGTCCTTTGCTGTTGTTCTGAGATTGATTTGCACTTTTCGCACCAAAGTACATTCATCTCTAGGAGACAGAACGCGTCTCCTTCCTGAGCGGTGTGACGGCTGCATGTTCCCATGGTGTTTATACTTGCGTACTATTGTTTGTACAGATGAACGTGGTACCTTCAGATGTTTGGAAATTGCTCCCAAGGATGAACCAGACTTGTGGAGGTCTACAAAATTTTTTCTGAGGTCTTGGCTGATTTCTTTAGTTTTTCTCATGACGTCAAGCAAAGAGGCACTATGTTGGAAATACATCCACAAATACACCTCCAATTGACTCAAATGATGTCAATTAGCTTATCAGAAGCTTCTAAAGCAATGACATCATTTTCTGGAATTTTTCAAGCTGTTTAAAGGCACAGTCAACTTAGTGTATGCAAACTTCTGACCCACTGGAATTGCGATACAGTGAATTCATTATAAGTGAAATAATCTGTCTGTAAACAATTGTTGGAAAAATGACTTGTGTCATGCACAAAGTAGATGTCCTAACCGACTTGTCAAGAAATTTGTGGAGTGGTTGAAAAACGAGTTTTAATGATTCCAACCTAAGTGTATGTAAACTTCCGACTTCAATTGTAATTGAAAACCCTGAGCTATTGGGGGTCAGAATTTCAAGACCTTTTATACTAAACAGTATTTTATCCAGATTACCAATATAAGACATTCAACTTTTGCTAATAAAATGTACTTTTTGTTTGCTCTAAAATGTGTGTTAAATTGTTTAGGTTATAAATTACTTTTAAAAAATTAAAGTTTGAGGCATTATGATTGGAATAGTATAAAGAAAACCTTCAATATAATAAAAATGGAAATTAATAAAATGATTGGACCATCTATTTCCATGTATAATCCTCAATTTATGTATTTATTTATTTGTGTATTTTATTTTCCATTTCAGAATTTATTTTCCAATTGATCGGTCTAGGCTATTTATTTATTTTTGTGTTGCATTTTCTATTTCTCTATTTAATTTCCACGTTTAATTATTTCTTGACTGAAATGTATTTATTTCAAGTGACACTGGGCGTTCCATATCTCTGATGCTACACATATCAGTAGATCTCTGGCCAGATACTTTGCAAAATGCGCTGACTACTGGATGATAAACATGTCATATGAATAGATATCCACCTGGTGGCCGACACACTGCAAAATGGCGGAAACGGATGTGGAGCTTGAATATGAGGGCGGTGGAAAAAAGGATGAGTGGACTTTTGTCCAAATGAATGGAAAGGGGAGGAAAGTTGTTGTGGTAAATGTGTCTAGTGCTTCAGATACCCCATCGTATCTAGTAGGAATGTGTTTTGGGGGTTAACAAGATATCCCCAACTTAGTGGATCCGTGTGGACCCCAACTTAGTGATCCCGTGCGGCTCAGTTGGTAGAGCATGGCGCTTGCAACGCCAGGATTGTGGGTTTGATTCCCATGGGAGACGTGTGTGGGGAAAAACGACCAAAATGTACCCACCCACTACTGTAAGTTGCTTTGGATAAGAGTGTCTGCTAAATGGCTCGAATATAAAAAATATCAAAACTGGTGAAGAAAGCAATGGGTAAAGTAAAATCACGAGAAGTGGGCTTGTTTTAATTTCTTGTATATCTGTTGATCAGAAGAAACGTCAGTTGGATCTCACTGGAACTGATGAATATGATGTGTCGTGCTTTGATCTTCGAAACAGGACACCTGCCATTTCTGGGGTAGCGGAAGAATTTAACTTTGCTCTATGGAATAAGATTCATGGAGTGGTCGATGCACGTACAATTAATTGCGAGGTGAATGGCAGCAAGGAGATGAGTTTGTCTGTTGTTGTCGTTTTTTTGATGAGTTTCTCCCTATCCAAGTGCAGCTGGGATAGACTCAGTCGGTATTAGATAGAACATCGTGGCCCTTCCCGCCTGTGGGGGAAAGGTTACCTAGGTTACCCCGTTGGTTCGCAGCAAAAACATGACCTCTTTCAAACACAGTTTTCTTGTTGTCTGCTTGTTTTAGTCAATTACAAAACTATACTGATCAAAAATATAAACGCAACATGTAAAGTGTTGGTCCCATGTTTCATGAGCTGAAATAAAAGATCCCAGAAATGTTCCATACACACAAAAGGCTTATTTATCTAAAACTTTGTGCAAAATTTTGTTTACATTCCTGTTAGTGGGGAGAGGGGGTGCTGATGAGTATTTTTTTCTGTAATAAAGCTCTTTCGTGGGGAAAAACTAATTATGATTGGCTGGGACTGGCTCCCCAGTGTATGGACCTATGCCCTCCCAGGCTCACCCATGGCTGCTCCCCTGCCCGGCCTGGTTCCCAAGTGGGTGGACCTATGCCCTCCCAGGCTCACCCATGGCTGCGCCCCTGCCCGGCCTGGTTCCCAAGTGGGTGGACCTATGCCCTCCCAGGCTCACCCATGGCTGCTCCCCTGCCCGGCCTGGTTCCCAAGTGGGTGGACCTATGCCCTCCCAGGCTCACCCATGGCTGCGCCCCTGCCCTGGCCTGGTTCCCAAGTGGGTGGACCTATGCCCTCCCAGGCTCACCCATGGCTGTGCCCCTGCCCAGCCATGTGAAATCCATAGATTAGGTCCTAATGAATTTATTTAAATTGACTGATTTCCTTTTATGTAACTCAGTCAAATCTTTGAAATTGTTGTATGTTGCATTCATATTTTTGTTCAGTATACATTTAAGAAAAGTAGAACATGTAAAGATTACTTTGCTACATTGCCTGCTCCCTACTGTTCTCACTACTTAGAAAAACATAATATTGTAGGTCAGGGATCGTCAACTAGATTCAGCCGCGGGCCGACTTTTTCTGGAGCGAACGTCGGGGGGGCCAGAACATAATTACAAATATGTTTGTAACTACCGCACGGCAAGCAGTACCGGCGCTCCAAGTCTAGATCAAAAAGGCTTCTTAACAGCTTCTACTCCCAAGCCATGACTCCTGAACAGCTAATCAAATGGCTACCCAGCCTATTTGTATTGCCCCCACCCCCTCTTTTACGCTGGTGCTACTCTCTGTTTATTATCTATGCATAGTCACTTTACTTATCTATTTTTTACTTAACACTTATTTTTCTTAAAACTGCATTTTTGGTTAAGGGCCTGTAAGTAAGCATTTCACTGTTGAATTAGACGCATGTGACAAATAAGATTTGATTTGAGACTGCAAATTGACCACAAGAACATAATCATTTAGAAAGGCTTAAAATGAGGGTGTGTTTCGTGTAGGCTTACCCTGGCGTGATGTTTTGATAACCATGCAAATCTCTCTTAGCCAAGGTGACTTTTAGCAATATTTTCAGCTTTCTTTACTCTCAGACTCTAAAATGCTAATTAGCATCAAAGTACACATCATGCAAAACGACAAATCCCTGCAAGCTCCTGCAAGTCTAACTGACACCTTTGCTAACAGGTATTGTGTTAATTTATAACTTGCACAAGACAGTTCCCAGAATTGTCCATTTTTTAAAGAAATTTCGCCAATTTATTCATTAATACACTTAGATAGTCAATCCAGAGATTCTTACCGTTGCCTTGATTTGGCAGTCTCGTCCAGATCATAATGGCATTTGTAGATTATGGTAGCCACATTAGAAGCTAATTAGCATTTCCTTTTGGAGGGGTAAATACAGGCGAATATATTGATAAAAGTAACCTTATCCTAGAGAGATTTACATGGTTATCAAAACTTCACGCCATGGTAAGCCTACAGGAAACACAGCCCTTAATTTAAGTGTTTATAAAATCCCCTATGGGAAAAATGAATGGTGGAAAAACAATTGAAACCATTTCCCTGTTTGAGGGCTAGGTTGTATGGGTATTATGACTCATACTGTGGACTTCACCTCATTAGCACAAAGACAGTACAGTATGAAGATAGGCTAAAACTGCTTCTCCAATAGAAATCCCCGATCACACTTGTAGGCGACATCATGGCGATGTTGGCTAGCTAAACTCATGCATACACTACCGGTCAAAAGTTTTTGAACACCTACTCATTCAAGGGTTTTTCTTTATTTTTACTATTTTCTACATTGTAGAATAATAGTGAAGACATCAAAACTACGAAGTAACACATATGGAATCATGTAGTAACCAACAAAGTGTTAAACAAATCAAAAGTTTGAGTTTCTTCAAATAGCCACCCTTTGCCTTGATGACAGCTTTGCACAATTTTGGCATTTCCCCATATTTAAAAAAATAAATACAGTGCCAGTCAAAAGTTTGAACACACCTACTCAAGGGTTTTTCTAAATTGTTGTTACTTTGTAGAATAATACATCTAAACTATGAAATAACACATATGGAATCAAAAAGTGTTAAACATCAAAATATATTTTAGATTCTTCAAAGTACCCTTTGCTTTGACAGCTTTGCACACACTTGGCATTCTCTCAACCATCTTCACCTGGAATGCTTTTCCAACAGTCTTGAAGGAGTTCCCACATATGCTGAGCACTTGTTTACATTTACATTACATTTAAGTCATTTAGCAGACGCTCTTATCCAGAGCGACTTACAAATTGGGTGGCTGCTTTTCCTTCACTCTGCGGTTCAACTCATCCCAAACCATCTCAATTTGATTGAGATCGGGGGATTGTGGAGGCCAGGTCACCTGATGCAGCACTCCAAAACTCCCCTTATTGGAAAATAGCCCTTACACAGCCTGGAGGTTTGTTGGGTCATTGTCCTGCTGAAAAACAAATGATAGACACAAACCAGATGGGATGGCGTATCACTGCAGAATGCTGTGGTAGCCATTCTGGTTAAGTGTGCCTTGAATTCTAAATAAATCACAGACAGGGTCACCACAAAGCACCCCCACACCATAACACCACCTCCTCCATGCTTTACGGTGGGAAATACACATGCAGAGATCATACGTTCACCAAAACCACGTCTCACAAAGACACGGCGGTTGGAACCAAAAATCTCAAATTTTGACTCCAGACCAAAAGACACATTTTCACCGGTCTAATATCCATTGCTCGTGTTTCTTGGCCCACGCAAGTCTCTTCTTCTTATTGGTGTCCTTTACTAGTGGTTTCTTTGCACCAATTCGGCCTGATTCACACAGTCTCCTCTGAACAGTTGATGTTGAGATGTGTCTGTTACTTGAACTCTGTGAAGCATTTATTTGGGCTGCAATTTCTGAGGCTGGTAACTCTAATGAACTTATCCTCTGCAGCAGAGGTAACCCTGGGTCTTCTATTCCTGTGGCGGTCCTCATGAGAGCCAGTTTCATCATAGCGCTTGGTAGTTTTTGCGACTGCACTTGAAGAAACTTTCAAAGTTCTTGACATTTTCTGTATTGACTGACCTTCATGTCTTAAAGTAATGATGGACTGTTGTTTCTCTTTGCTTATTTGAGTTGTTCTTGCCGTAATATGGACTTGGTCTTTTACCAAATAGGGTTATCTTCTGTATACCCCCCCTACCTTGTCACAACACAACTGATTGGCTCAAACGCATTAAGAAGGAAAGAAATTACACAAAATAACTTTTAAGAAGGCACACCTGTTAATTTAAATGCATTCCAGGTGACTACCTCATGAAGCTGGTTGAGAGAATGCCAAGAGTGTGCAATGCTGTCATCAAAGGCAAAGGGTGGCTATTTGAAGAATCTCAAATGTAAAATATATTTTGATTTGTTTAACACTTTTTTGGTTACTACATGATTCCATATGTGTTATTTCATATTTTTGATGTCTTCACTATTATTTTACAATGTAGAAAATAGTCAAAATAAAGAAAAACCTTTGAATGAGTAGGTGTTCAAAAACTTTTGACCGGTAGTGTAGATACACATCATCAAGTCTAACGGTCGTCTGGCACCAAACTGCGCATGTGCAGGCCGTCAAATCAAATGCACTCCTTCGATTTTAAAGTAGTTTTTGCCAAAAATGACAAGGTGTTAGTTTTCCACTTTCACGAGGTTGGAGTAATAACATGTCCAACTACTACAGACGTTGGCTTGAATCTAGTTTGTGCCATTACATTTCAAGAAAATTAACAACTAAGGAAGAATGTTCCACTTCATTCATTGACTTCTTAAACCCCAAACCCTGGCCTGGTCTGTTTGGTCTGTTTCTGGGGCGTTCCCGGAAGTCTCGCGATGTTGCACCTCTGGGTTTAGAAACTCTGTGATTTGCATCATGCATTTAGCATTTAGACTTCCGGTTTTCGGATTTTGCCTTCAGAATAAAAGTCCACGGTAAAACGCTATGTGTATGATACGAAATCAATATTTTTTGCAGCTTTGGATAGTGCATAATGTTAGAATTATAATTACATGGGGGAAAACTAAAGAGAATTACTACTTTATATAAGGTAAAGAAAACTATAAGGTGGAGCACATTGAGAAATGGTTGGAGCTTAAGTAAATTAATATCAAGAACATAATAATAACCTACTTGTAAAAAAATCAACAATTACAATTTTTAAGAATATATAATTATTTTGATAGTAGGATTCTAGTTTATTTACTGGTACTATTGTTGAAGAATGCAATTTTGTTTAAGAAAAGTAACTGTATTTTTTTGTATTGAAAAAAAAACAACAAATTGCACTGTACAGAACAAACTATTGATTGGTCCAGTCTAGAATACTAGAATAGTCACTAGAATACAAATCAGATGAGTTTGAACTGTGGTCAGCTTAAAATGGGGTGCCTGGACACTATATGGTACATATATAGTACTGTACAGGAACAATTATTATTTGTTCCTTATGTAAAAGTGGGGTCAGGAGCACTCAGTACGGTCTGTAGAATCTATATATGGTGTTATTTTATGAGGCTCTAAAAAATACAGAGTGTTGCTGGACTTTTACTCCACCCATTCCAGTGACCACAATGTGAATCACTGTATATGGAATACATATTGGCTTTTGGAGCAAAAACTATTCTAGGTGCCACAGTAAAAGTACTGTAAGAAATAATCAGTAGGCTCTGTAGAAAATATATATGGAGTAATTTCATGGGGCACTGAATAATACAAAGTGTTGCTGGACTTTTCCTCTACCCATTCCATTGACCACAATGCAAATCACTGTATATGGAATACATATTGGCTTATAGAGCAAAAACTATTCTAGGTGCCGCAGTAAAAGTACTGTAGGAATACTCAGTAGGGTCAATAGAATCTATAGGGTGTCATTTCATGGGCTCTGAATAATATGGATTGTCGCTGGACTTTTATTGTGGTCAAACAGCTTAAACTGGGTTACCTGGACACTGTACGGTACAAATATAGCACTGTACAATGATTGATTGTGTGTCCATAAAACCAGGGTCCAGTCTACTCACTACAGTCCCTAAAATACAAAACAGGTGAGTTTGAACAAAAAGCCAGGTCATAGGAAGCTTTACGTTGACATTTGAACAGTGAGACACATATCAGCACCATGGACAGCTACCATTTTAGCACATAATATTTGTCAATGTCAGCCAAATATGTGGCCCAAATGAATATTATTGTGATTTCATATTTTAGTCATTGCTAGAACACACACTGGTAAAGAGAAAACGTTATTACCTGTCTCAGATAAACTTGGGTGGAAAATACTCAGTTGGGGTTCTACTAACCAACTATGTTCCGTTTTCAGGGGCCTGTGTCGAACAGCCTGCTGGCTATTACTCTGTCTTTCTTCTAATGCCTACTTTGAGTCCTGCATGTTAAATGAATTCCAAAAACAATAAATTAATTGACTTTTTTTTGTGTTCTGAATATCAGTTGGAAAAACAAAACCCTTAACACTTTTTGTTGTTGCTTACCCTAGCGTGAAATAAAACGCCATTCCATACATGACTTTCATGCACTCTTGCCTTGCGCTAATGGTAGTGCCAAATACTGATTATTGGCAGGTGATTTGTTAAGAAGCCAACTGCTTTAAAGATGGCAACAATGATGGGCTGTCATACCTGTATGACTGTGACACGTGTGTACATTCTATTGCTCGTGACAACAAGGTGAGATTAAACAAAATAGTACAAACAGAGAATGTAAATGAGGCTCAGGTTCAAAACATATTGCCTGTGGAGAGTTTAAATGAGGGAATGTCAACTGCTCAGAGGAGACCCTCAGACTGCCAACTAAATACTGTATGCAAAGTGTACAGACTTTTGAGGATAAAGAACTTGCCTCTGATTTTCATCCGGATGTAGCCAAGAGTTCGTATGAGGAAGTGTCAGTGGTGCAGCTCAATCAAATCTCAGACACCCTAGATATTGGGAATGAATAGTACCACTTAGAGACAGAGGGTGGGTTGCACCAACATGGTTTAAATTAATCTAGGATTAGAGCTAATCTAGGTTTTGTAAATCTAGGTTTAAAATTAATCAGAGATGTGTTTGCACCAATTCATTTTAAATCTGGATCAGTAAATCTATGATTAATTGTGGGTTGCACCAACATGGATGAACTCTTAAACTGGGTTAAATCAAGGTTTATCTATTCATCTTGTTGCACCAAATGGCAGCATATCTACTGAGGAGAGACCAAAACGATAGAGTTCCTCAGAGAATAATTAGAGACAGGTTGAATCCTGTTGAGTTTTATGATAATTAACTCATTAGTAGTAGGATATTTACGTGCCCATTTTGTACAACAACTGAACGGGGGTTTATGATATGCCCAGCCTTGATATGAGTGATGATGTTATGCAACATGCTGTAACGGGCCTGATAACAGTAACATTGTAGCGAAGTTGCATTAACGTTAGTTTTAACGTGCATTATTATAGGCATAGATCTTTCCAAGTTATTTATGCTTACTAAATAAATATTGGTGGGTCGAGTTGTCCGTCGTCATCATAGGGGTTATGAAGAGGGGCAAACTGCTGGGGATGAGTCTCGGATATCTTATGGGTGATAGGATCAATTCACTTGGACGGAGGCCCCCCTCCGGTTCCGGTCTGCTGCATCCTTTTTGGCTTTCACTTTTAAGTTTTTTCCCAGCACGCTTTGTGTCCCTCTTCTCTTTAATCCGTGTCGATCCATTAAATCTGTCGCATAAAATGGCTCAGGCGTCATTCTTCTTTTTGACAGTCGTGTTGTCTGTCGTTTTATCCTCCACGAACAGTTACGTTAATAAATTCAGCTTCGACAATATTTATTTTTCATAAGCGGAGAAATGTGAACTTTTTTTGAAGGGCCATGATCAGGTGGCTAACGGACAAAAATAAATGAATAAATAACGTTAAGTAATGACAATAATAAATAATATTTTATGCTATCTAGCTTGGTTTATAAACTAGCTAGCTACAGTGGCTAACGTTAGCTAACGAATGAGGTTTCTGTCTAGTCCTGGCAAATAACGGATTTTATTTCAAATCAGCCAACCCATGAGAACATTTCACGATGGAGTTGCAGTAGTTCTAACCTTACATTGTTATTGTTTTATCAAGGAACAGCAACTGTGTGGCCTCATGTGTCAGCTACTCCGTTTCAACTCACGAAATACCTCTTATATTGGTGCAACATGTCACTAATCATAGTTTAAAACCGTTCATCATCGATTTACTGATCCAGATTTAAAATTAAGAAAATTGTCAAACTCTTCAGTCAAATGTAACACTACCTCATGTGTACGGTGTGAAGCATGCTTGCTTATTGAACTCTCTGCAGTACTTCAATACTACAGACAATATTTATGTTGATATAATGCATTACATTTTAGAAGGAGGTGCACCACTTGAGGTAAAACTTGTGTTACAGTATATACAAGTCAACTTTGCGACTGCTAAAGATGTGTAAGGTAGAGTTCATTCATTTAAATATGGCTACACAGAGAGGAGGAATCATCCACCTGCACTCAAATTGGATGATGGGAGCAATGATTTGGGTCTAAATGCTATTCAGTCTTGGTGTCTTCTCCGTAAGGACAGGACAGCGGAGTCAATCACCACCTTCCGTAGACACCTGAAACCCCACCTCTTTAAGGAATACCTGGGATAGGATAAAGTTATCCTTCTAACCCCCCCCCCCCCAAAAAAGATATAGATGTACTATTGTAAAGTGGTTGTTCCACTGGATATCTTAAGGTGAATGCACCAATTTGTAAGTCGCTCTGGATAGAGCGTCTGCTAAATGACGTAAATGTAAATGTCATTTGATATTTGGTGATCTGGTACAGAAAGATGATAAATACTGGCAGCTGCTTCTGTTACTACTACAAATTGTAAATATTGTGTTTTCTCCTATACTAACAGAGGGCATGACTATCTATCTGAAGCACTTAATTGCTGAACATCATAGGCTTTTCAAGTATTTGTTTCCTGATAGAAATCTGTTATCGAAACACCACTTCATGATACATTATTTGCTCATGTCATATGGAGCAAGGGGATTTTTTGGACTACATTGCCCCCTACTGTCACTTGATAACAGTTTAAGCCAGGGCTGATACTTATGGTTTGGTTGTGAGAAACATATTTGTTTTTAATGTAAATGTCAGCATTTTCCAACAAACCTATTGATTTTCTCATGTCACATGGAGCAGGGGATTCTTTTGACTACATTCTACTGTCACTTTATGACAATTTAAGCCAGGGCTGAGACTTATGGTTTGGTCATAATAAACATATTTGAATGTTGAAACAGCTTTGCTTGAGTTTATTGTGAAATTCCAAGTGCTTTTTCAAAATATAATTTCCATTTACTTGGGGGAAGAGTAAATACATTAACACTGAATAGAATAAACACATTTTTACTCTAATAGGAGTCATTGTAGATCAACACTAGTGAGTGTCACTATAACACTCAAAGTGTTGATTACCTCTTAGTGTTAAATGTTTATCAACACCGGCCAGTGTAGTAGAGTGTTAACTTTTTACACTCCTCAGTGTTAAATCAACACTAGAAATGTAACACTTTGATCAGTGTACTTTGTACTCTGTGTATAGTGGGACCATATGTACTTGCTGACAGTGTTAAATTTAACACAAAGTGTTGATTTAACACTTTCAAATTTACTGTGTATAACGCATGTTAAAACTAATGTTAATGCTACTTCACTACAATCTTACCGTTATCAGGCCCGTTACAGCATATTGCATAAAATCATCATTCATACCAAGTCTGGGCATATCATGAACTCCAATTCAATTGTTGTACAAAATGGGCATGTAAATAGCCTACTAATAATGAGTTAATTATCATAAAACTCAACAGGATTAAACCTGTCTCTAATTATTCTCTGAGGAACTCTCCACAGTAGATATGCTGCCATTTTATCAGGTTAAACCACCTCAAGTGGCTGTTTAGAATTAATCTCCAATCTAAGTTGATATATTATTTTTAATTTATTGAGCAACAGGCTTAAAATTGATCTAGGTTTAAAGTGAAAACTAAACTTAGATTAGAGGAAGGATTTAATTTAACTAGGATTCATTTAAAACTAGCTTTAACATTTGGTGCAACAAGATTAATAGATCAACCTTGATTTAACCCAGTTTAAGAGTTAATACATATTTGTGCAACCCACCCACAAAGTTGTGGTAAAGGTTTATCAGAAGAGGATATATAAAGCTCTATGACAAAATGCAATTAGATGAGCAGCATGTAACTGGAGAGGTTGACGTCGAAATAAGAGGATACACTGAAAGGCAAATTTCGGATTCAGGCATACCACTCCAAATTCAGGCATGCCACTCCAAATTCAGGCATACCACTCCAAATAATGGTGTGTTACACTGACTCGTGAAGAATGGGAGAGGGTCCTTTCGGAGAGAAGCGGTAGGTATTTCAAAACGTTCTCCTGGGTAGGCCTATTTGCAGGAAAGATGAAAGAGTAGAATCCTTACTGTGTAGTACATTTTCAACATCATACATTTTCAGACATATATATATATATATATATATTATTTTTTTATAGCTCCATAGAGGGAGAAACTTGCATTGGAATTTCATAACACTGCCGCATATAAGGTGCACAAGGAATTAACAGCCAATGCCAACCTCCGCTGTTTGGCTGCTCAGAACAGAAGCGCAACAAGTAGACTATTGACGCCAAACATTGAACTAATACTTTATTTTGAGATACAGCCCATAGTTAGTTGTTGTAGGCTACTTTGCAGATACATGTTTTAATCATGCAATTGGAGAGAATGCAATTGGAGAGAATGTCATAACATCTGAACAATGCACAAATAACTTTTGGGATTCTGGTGAAATCAAGTCACTACAATTACTGAAAGAAAAACGTAAAAATGAAACACCGGCACAAATAATCGTTTTTCCAGTACAGTGCTATATTTGTACCGTATAGTGTTCAGGCAACCCATTTTAAAAGGTTTGACCACAGTAAAAGTCCAGCAACACTGCATATTATTCAGTACCCCATGAAATGATACAACATATAGATTGTACAGACCCTACTGAGTACTCCCCACTCCCCTTTTACATCAGCACAAATTATACTTTTTTCTCTATGAGCCCTTATGTAATGCATATACAGTGATTTGCATTTTGGCCAATGTATTGGCTGTAGTAAAAGTCCAGTATTATTCAGAGCCCCATGAAATGACACCACATATGGATTCTACAGACCCTACTGAATATTCCCTACAATATTTTTATTGCGACACCTAGAAATAGATTTTGCTCTGGTTTTCTGTTCTACTTGATAACCAATTGCACCCACCTGTTGTGCCAGGTCTAAATCGGTCCCTGACAATGAAAACAGGCAGTGGAGCTAGCTTCGAGGTCCAGAGTTGAGTTTGAGGGCGGAGTGATTCTTATTGTGGGCAATGGAATGGGTGGAGTAAAAGGCCAGCAACACTCTGTATTATTCAGAGCCCCATGAAAAGACACGATATATAGCCTACATTCCGCAGACCCTGCTGACTATTCCCTACAATATGTTTTACTGTGGCACCTAGAATAGTTTGTTTTACACGCCAATAATATTCCATATACAGTGATTTGCATTGGGGGTATTTATTTGGCCTTGGAACATGTTTTAAAACACACATGTATTGCAAATGTCACTTAAATATGAACAAATATGAATATTGTTCATGTTTAGGCAATTATTAGTTTATTGACATTTTCTACTATTACGTGGGGGACTTTTATTTTGAACATTTCAGATCGTCACGTCTTCCCTCTGGGTGGGTGTTGTAGATTTTGGATTTACCTGTAGCCGCAGGTAACAACCTACACGGGCAGACGAAGGAACAGAACACTGTGGAATTTACCAAAAGAAGCTTCAGTGGATAGGGTTGGTAGCTAGCTTTTTGTCTTGAAATCGGCTGACTTTGTTGTGAAGAAAACAGGTGGAGAGTTGAGAAACCGATACACACAAACTCGACCCAAAGAAAGAACGTTTTCTTTACGGACTTCCGTAATTTTATCGGCGTCAAGAGTTGCCAAAAGTAACCCAAGCGATTTATGCGGTAAGTTACCTTCTCAAATGTTCACCATATGAAGAAGCTTATCCTAATTTCGAACAAGCTTAACTCTAGCCCGACATAAAGTGACCTTATAGATGACATGTTTGTTTTTTGAAAAGTCATATTTAACAAACATCCCAATTTCTTTATTACCCTACAAAGATAGCATACCTGGGTAGCCTACTCGATCAAAACAGACCGAGTGCACGCACGGAAAATGTATCCAAAACAAAAGTCGTTGTGACAATTCCACAGGTCAAATTGATACGCGATTTTGATTGACTTGAAATATATCAGAATTTGACTTTTTCCTATGGCATTCTCTCCAATTGCATGATTAAAACATGTATCTGCAAAGTAGCCTACAACAACTAACTATGGGCTGTATCTCAAAATAAAGTATTAGTTCAATGTTTGGCGTCAATAGTCTACTTGTTGCAACAGGAAATTATTCATGTGACTGGCAAAAGAGATTAGTAGTAAGCGTAATAATTACTGTGTTTAGATATAACTATCAAGTGTTTATATTCCATTGTTCCCATCATATTGAAAGGTCCCGGGTGCTTTGAGCCATGCCTGGCCACAGCACAGGGGCTCCTCAGAAGTCCCGCCACGACAAACAGCACAGGGGACACAGCACCAGGGCCGACGGCTACAAGCAGGGCCGCACCATCTCTAGAGACAGCACCGCCAGCCAAGAGTCCTACAAGGACCCCCATGCCGACCACAACACACGGGAACAGTATAATGGTGACCACACCCGTCACTCTGAGGGCCAGCAAGGCCGCAGAGGAACCCCCCCA
Organism: Salmo trutta; assembly: GCF_901001165.1. Lineage (NCBI taxonomy): Eukaryota > Metazoa > Chordata > Actinopteri > Salmoniformes > Salmonidae > Salmo > Salmo trutta. The sequence continues at coordinate 46,705,466 of NC_042959.1, read as the reverse complement.
ACACGACACGTCAGCGGGCGGGGGTCAGAGACACTGGGGTTCATCCCTGGCTCAGTGGACTCACCCCAGAGCACAAATGCATGTGGCTCCTGTGCCTCTATGGGCTGGAGTGGCTGCAAGGCTCTCCTCTGCTGTGTCCTCACCTGTGGCTTCTGTGGCAGCCGGGATCTCTGTCTGCCTGTCAACAACGAGAGCTCCACGGACCACCCCGGCAAGGCTGACCCTGAGCAGCCCAACCCCCCCAACGGCGTGTCCGTGTCCAACCCCACCTGCGGCATCCCTCTGGAGCCCAGCATCAAGCCTTCCAAGCAGCCCTCCAATCTGCCTCCCAGTGACAGCTTCCGCTACAAGGACGTCCGCATCGGGGGCCAGACGGTGGTCTATCCCACCTCGTCGTCGGGCCCCAAGCGGACGCGTACGGGCGGCAAGGGCGACAGCCAGCGTCCCGTCAGCAACACCAGCACCATCTACTCCCGGGAGGACCTGGATCTGGACGACCTGAGCGACAGCGGCACGGACATTGACTCGCTCATCACTAAGAAACTTCTAGAGCTCTACGCGCTGCACCAGATCGACCAACTGGCCAAGTGCACATCGGACTCGTCGTTCTCAAGGAAGACCAATGAGATCAGCGAGCTGATCTGCAGCATTGCTCAGGACTACAACCTGGAGCAGCGGGAGGCAGAGTGCAGGCTGGTGCACGGCGTCATCCGCATCAGCACGCGCAAAGGCAAGAAGAACAAAAACTCCAACTCCCAGGCCCAGGAGCCAGTGCACCAGCAGCCGCGCGCAAACTGGACCAACGACCGAGGGACCCTCCTTCCTGACAGTGGCAATGAAACAATGACGTACACCTTTAACAGCAGTGAGAGTAAGAGGGTTACTACATTCAAAATAACTAGCGCATTTCAGGTATTGAGAGTCTTGAGAGAATAAGGGTGACAAAGTTTTGTCTTTCAATTTAAGTCAGAAAATCCAACAATGAATTCTTTGAATTACAACAATGAATTACTTTCCCATTTAACCACCCACTTTCCCCTATTCTTACTTCACATGTTTATGTTGCATACCAAAACTATAATCATAGTCATAGTCTCCATAGATGACTCTGCTGAAATGCTTTTGGTGCGCTAGTGTTTGTTGTCTCCCTTTTCTATTCATTCATATACATCTATGTTTGAGTATCCCCTACATTGTATTTTTACCACAGTGGAGCCTGAGGTGAAAGTGTCGGAGCTGACACGGTCGGACGAACTAGCCAGGAAGATGAGGCACTACAGTGGAATAAGTAAGTACTTCTGGATATGAATTCACAACGTCTCACAGTAGGAGTGCTGATACAGGATCAGTTTCATGTTTTTATATCATAATGAATGAGATTTCTAGGACATGGGGTACCTGATCCTAGATCAGCACTCCTCTGAGATGCTTTTAGAAAACGTGACCTAGCCTAGCTAGTCTAGGCCAAACCTGCTCGTACAGTTACATTGTTTGCCACTTATTTTACAGTATTTAGACTACTACTATATCAAGACCCTGTACTTCCCTATACCATAGATGGTTTACTGTATAAGATACAGTGCATTCGGAAAGTATTAAGACCCCTTCCCCTTTTCCACGTTTTGTTACGTTACATCATTATTCTAAGGTTGATTAAATACAATGTTTTTCCTCATCAATCTACACACAATACCCCATAATGACAAAGCAGAAACACATTTTTAGAAATGTTTTAAAACAAAAAAACATACCTTATTTACACAAGTGTTCCAACCGTTTGCTATTTGACTCTAAATTGAGCTCAGGTGCATCATGTTTCCATTGATCATTCCTGAGATGTTTCAACAACTTGATTGGAGTTCACCTGTGGACATGACTTGGAAAGGCACACACCTCTATATAAGGTCCCACAGTTGAAATGTGCATGTCAGAGCAAAAACAAAGCCATGAGTTGGAAGGACTCTTCCTAGAGCTTGCCGTCTGGCCAAATTGAGCAATCGGGAGAAGGGCCTTGGTCAGGAAGGTGACCAAGAACCCGATGGTCACTCTGACAGAGCTCTAGAAGGACAACCATCTCTACAATACTCCACCTATCAGGCCTTTATGGTAGAGTGGCCAGTCGGAAGCCACTCCTGAGTAAAAGGCACATGACAGCCCGCTTGGCGTTTGCCAAAAGGCACCTAAAGGATTCTGACCATGAGAAACAAGATTCTCTGGTCTGATGAAACCAAGAATGAACACTTTGGCCTGAATGCCAAGAGTCCCATCTGGAGGAAACCTGGCATCATCCCTACGGTGAAGCATGGTGGTGGCAGCATCATGCTGTGGGGATGTTTTTCAGCGGCAGGGACTGGGAGACTAGTCAGGATCGAGGGAAAGATGAACGGAGCAAAGTACAGAGAGATCCTTGATGAAAACCTGCTCCAGAGCACTCAGGACCTCAGACTGGGGCAACGGTTCACCTTCCAACAGGACAACAACCCTAAGCACACAGCCAAGACAACGCAGGAATGGCTTCGGAACAAGTCTCTGAATATCATTGAGTGGCTCAGCCAGAGCCCAGACTTGAACTCGATCGAACATCTCTGGAGACCTGAAAGTAGCTGTGCAGCTACGCTCACCATCCAATCTGACAGAGCTTGAGAGGATCTACAGAGAAGAATGACACATCTGTATTTTGATATTTTTTCCCAACCTTGCAGCGTCATACCCTAGAAGACTTGAGACTGTAATTTCTGCCAAAGTTGCTTCAACACAGAACTGAGTAAAGGGTCTGAATACTTATTGTAAATGTGATATTTCTGTTTATGAATTAGCAAATATTTCTAAAAACCTGTTTGTTTCATCATTATGGAGTATTGTGTGTAGATTGAGGGGAGGAAATAGTTTTTTTAATCAGTTTTAGAATAATGTGACAAAGTGGAAAAATTCAAGGGATCTGAGTACTTTCCGAATGCACTGAATATCTTGAATCTGAGCCAGCATCTATTTACAATATGGTGGGTTCTGTAGCATTTCAGTGTAATTGTTCTAAGCTGGAAATACTCTCCCAAATCTGATCCAATACATGTTTTCAGAACAATAACACATTGTTTCCTTGTTGTGGCTCATGGAATGGTTATCTTTACCTGTCCTGGGCAGTGTTCATTTAGGCACCAAACTGAAGAAAACGGACTGGAACAGGGAAGGACTAGCTAGACTTGTTAGAAACGCTCATTTTCCATTGCAAAAGGTTTTAAAACGTTTCTAGCTGCGTGCCCTAATGAACACAACCCTGGGTTCTATGCGGCAGGCAGCAGAGGTTGTAGGCCTAACCTCTGGGCTGACTGTTCCGGTAAGTCATGGTAGCTGAGGGGCACTATGGTCAACGCAGCTGTAGTGCCCAGTGCAGCTGCAGGTGTTTTCTTACCTCTCTGATTACCAGTGGCATACCGTGCTTTGATGTGACTCCTGGAGAATAAAAGCCTTCGCATTCCTCCTTTTTCCGTGTGCTGTTTTCTCTTGGCTATTATACCACCTCCCCCTCTCTGCCACCCTATACACCCCTTGCAACCCATCTCAGTTTCCCCCATTCGCTCAGGGTAGGTGGTGTCTGTCGTCCCCTCAGGCAGCGTATCGGGTGACATTAAATGCCTGCCACATAATGGTCGACGGTTTGTTATGGAATTTGGGGAGTAACCCTGATTACAGCTTTATTTTTGTTATACAGTGGTGAGAATGGAAGGTGAGGGGGGAGTCTTGTTACAGTGCCTTTAAATGGAGGGGCATTGTGGTGTTTTCACACCACATGCATCTGTGGGAGTGTGCCAGGATATCAGCTGTCAGAATGTTATTTTCTATTTTTTTTTTATTTGATGAAGGGCCAGTTTACTGGACACAGATTTTAAAGCTAGTCCTGGAAATAAAAATGCTCAATGGAGAATATGTAGCTTTTAGATCCAGGACTAGGCTTAATCAGTGTACAGGAAACCGGTCCCATAAGGTATCGTGTGGTTCAGTAACCATTCAAGTGGTAACTTCAAATATTGCTATACCTTGTAGTCTCTGTCCATTCCAATACTGGCTGGTAAATGTCTCTCTCTATTCTGGCCCTCCTAGCTGACTCCTCCACCTCAGCTACAGCCTACTCTCACTACCAGCATGACACAGAGACTGACTCGTCAGGGGCCCCACTTCTGCACGTCCTCTGAACGTCATGACAAGGTCAACGCAACGTCCAGGGCACAACATTCTCAAGGGCCTCAACCGAACTGGGGCCGGCTGTTGTGTGATATAAATGTTTGTTGATCAGCCTATTGTTCCTCCAGCACTGTCATGCAACACTGTAGTAGAAGGCCATCTATAGAGACAGAGAGTATCTTAAGTGTGGGACTATTGAAGCTATCTTTTCACTCTGGTGTGGAATCAGCATGTCCTTCCAAACCATGGAACCGTGAGTGAGGCCTGCTTGAAAGGGGGAAGGGAGAGATGGTGGCACCACTCTACTGGTGCACAATTGGTACATATCTGAACATCTGAAAAAAAAGGGGATTTTTTTTTTTTTTAATGGAAAAATAATGGACTTTTTTTGTATTTGCATGCTATGTTGTAAGTTGTTTTTATACCAGTTATGTTGTTGCCTTGCCACTCCAAGCAGAGACACTAAAATCACTCCATGATCACTCCGCTCTCAGTAAAGTGAATGACCCTAATGCATAACCGTCCCTGTTTAAGTGTGCATGTGACGGTGCGTTAGGGCAAATTGACACCCTACCATTTGGACCCAGTAGCAGGTTTAGCTTCATACTTTACTTTCAGTGTCAAAGGAGTTACTTTGTACAAAACTTTTTTTCCCCAAGTTAATGTTGCTTCTTGGTTTGTGTAAACATCTCTTTTGAAAATGTAAATGAGCATTTGGTCACTTAAAAAAAAAAGTCAATCTATAGGTACATTTTTATAAAAATAAAAAAAGGAATGAATCCCCTTGCCTGTTTATGCCAACTTGCTACTGTTCAATTCAACTGTTTATCTAATATAGTTAACTTAAATCTAATAGAGTATGCTTATTGTTTCGGTATGCACATTGGATTGCATCCTAACTTGAGATCGAGTTCCATTGACACCAATGCTTGACTTGAGTTAAACACAGATCTCAAGGATGGATTCAGGCCATTGAGTCTTGAAAATTGCTCTGTGCTGCTTATGTTTACGCACAGATGTGTATTATTGAGGAAAACTTGTGATTTTGTGTTTTTGCTGTTGGGTTAGTCTCTGTCATTTAATCACATTTATGTTAATGGTCAGCTATGCAGCAGAAGGGGCAAAAAGAGCTAGTGTAGGCTTTACATTTTTAAGAGGCCTCTACTGGTTATTTATTATCAAGCTTCCAATCTTTCCTTCCCATGTAATGTTAACTTATATTATTTCAGCACTAACTACTCCTGCACACTTGTTTTGCCTGCTCTCCCTGTCACAGCAACATGCTTGTGCAACGTTGTTGGGCTACTTTATCAGCACCTCTGTATTTCTCCCTGTCTCTCAAATTACTGTTGTCAGCCTTCTCTACCCCCCCACCCCCGGTCAGTGTGTTGTCAGCCTATTTCCGCCCTCAGAGAAAAAGGAGGAACTCGTTTGACTGGTTTTGACGAAAGAAAGGATATAAAATCCTGCCGTCTGTCCTGAGTAGTTTATCGCAGAGGGGCGCATTATCAAGTAAATGAACCTGCTTTTGAGAATTTCTGTCTGTGTCCCGAAGCTCTGTTGGGGTTTTGTTTCTGTTTTCCCTGGCTCGGCCCCCCTCTACGTTCCAGTTCTACCTGTGTGAGGTGTCATGAAATGATAGTTATTTCACAACTAACACCTCATGCCAGGTCACATGACGGTATACATACCTTCTCTAAACCGAATGGCACAGAGAATGTATCTTTTCTTGGATGTTGACATATTGACAAATTTCAACTAGCTTACAAAACTCCCAAGTTTGCCGTGGATAACAGATTTGTGTCATTGAGTTTATCATCTTGACTCATGTATGCCTGATTTTTATGTTTGGAAGAATTGAATTGTGTTAGAAACGTTAACCTAATGAAGGTTACATTCGAATCCTCCTTGTCCTGGTGTCAGTTTAAATGACCACCACAGGAGGGAGCAGCGTACCACAAGAACTGAAAATTGTTGCCCTGCTCCAGCTTAAAGGGGAAATGCACCTGCTGATTTGGACTTGTTTTTTTGGCGTGCTCAAGAAATGGTGGAGGCCGTGACTGAAGCCAAACGCGAGCTGGTTTGGATGTGTGGTTGGATATGGGTGTTTCTCGGTTGTGTGGTTGGATATGGGTGCTTCTCGGTTGTGTGGTTGGATATGGGTGCTTCTCGGTTGTGTGGTTGGATATGGGTGTGTGGTTGGATATGGGTGGTTCTCGGGTGTGTGGTTGGATATGGGTGGTTCTTGGGTCTGCCCTTGCTACACCAAGACACACCTATCTGTCAGAACCTTGCCCGCAGCTGTTTCTCCTCACGCAATCACCAACAAAACCTCCAGTAGGTTGAGTTGAATAAATACAGGCAGATGTATGGTGAGATGCCGGAGGAAGCTTTGAATTGGTCAGTAGCTTACAGAGTAATATGAGAAGAATGTGATTGCTGAATTTATGTAGATATTCTAAACTTAAGTGTTTTTCATAACTTCCATATGTATTAACAGGTTCATGTAGAATAAACTACATAATACCATAGAAGCAGTGTTCTGCTAATATAAGTGTGCATCATTCGTTGTAATTCCCAGCCGATACAGGTACTGTGCCTATTGACAATATTGCCTGGTGGTAATTGGGGCTATCTTGGCAGACATGTCAGAGTGGTTATACCTTCCTGTGTGGTATCCCATATGCAGCAGGAGTTTCCTGATCCTGGTGCAGAATACACAGTCCCCCCCCCCCCCCCCCCCCCCAATATTGACTGATACCATTAAATTCCCTAATAAATAAAGACAATACAATTAAAAGTTGTCTAGTAAAATGTTTATCCCAGGTCTCGCCTGTGTAACCGATGTAAAATGGCTGGCTAGTTAGCGGTGGTGCGCGCTAATAGCGTTTCAATCGGGTGACATCACTCGCTCTGAGACCTGAAGTAGTTGTTCCCGGCTTTTGTGGCGTGATGGGTAACGATGCTTCGTGGGTGACTGTTGTTGATGTGTGCAGAGGGTCCCTGGTTCAAGCCCAGGTTGGGGCGAGGAGAGGGACGGAAGTTAAACTGTTACACCTGTACATGTACGTCAGTCCAATCATCTTGGAAGTCTCCATGTGCTGGCTCCATACATGTTTCTGTGAACACATACACACATAGTCACTTCTATTACCAATGTGTTGTGAAATGTAATGTCATGTTTGTAATTGTATTTAACTGCCTTAATTTTGATGGACCCCAGAAAGAGTAGCTGCTGCTTTGGCAGGAACTAATGGAGATCCATAATAAGTACAAATGGCAGTTAGGTAATATCTGACGTAACTCAGTGCAACTCAATATTAGGAAGGTGTTCCTAATGTTTGGTACTGTATACTCGGTGTCTATATTATTATTATTATTATTATTATTGTTTCATTCACTTCTCTTTTTGACCTGCACTGTTGCAATTACATGTGACTAATAAATGCTTCTAATCTAAAAAAAAACTAAATAAAAGAGGTGAGGCTGGAGGTGAGGTCTTTGTTAGAGGTCCTGGGTTCGAGCTTCGGTACGACCCGAATCAGGAGGAAGTGGTACTCGCTAAGCAGGCTGCATGACGTCCTTTCTTTCGACGCCAAACCCACTGCTGGTGTGCGTGGCCAACGAGCTCTATTTTTCAGGTAAAACAACAAATGTAAACGCCTGGAGTTTGCTAAACGATATTGGCACTTGGATTGGAACCTGTGCTATGCTCAGATGACATGAAAATAGAGCTCCGTGGCCACGCACACCAGTGGTGGATTTGGCATTGAAGGAAAGATGCATATGCAGAAAATAACCCCATAACTACTGTAAAATATGTTGGTGGATCATCAATGTTTTTTTTGGCTACTTTGCTTCCACTGGTCCTGGGGCCCTTTTTTATGGTGAACTTTACTTAGTACCAGGACATTTCTGCTAAAATCTGGTTGCCTCTCCCAGGAGGCTGGAACTTGGCAGCAAGTGGATCTTCCAGCAAGAAAATAACCCCAAGCACACATCAAAATCCACAAAGAAATTATTAATTGACCACAAATTTGGCAATGGCCATCTCAGTCCCCGGACTTCAAACCCATTGAAAACCTGTGGTTTGAATTGAAGAGGGCAGTCCATAAGCACAGACGAGGATATCAAGGATCTGGAAAGATTCTGTATGGGGGAATGGGCTATTTCAAACTCTGTTTTTCAGGGTGAAATCTGAATTTGAGATCCACAAGTGTGATTGCATGGAAGTTCCAGTGAAGCTAAGGTGTTTTCTGAGCCTGGGGTGATTTTACGTCTAGGGCTCAAGAAGCTACATGAACTTAACTTTGTGTAAAATCATACTTTGATGTCAATGAAATACTTGCTTTTGTATCATAGGATTTGGGCCTCAGTGTGTAAAATTACACTGAACAAAAATATAAACGCAACATGTGAAGTGTTGGGCCCATGTTTCATGAGCTGAAATAAAAGATCCTAGAAATTTTCCATACGGACAAAAAGCTTATCTCAAATTGTGTGCAGAAATATGCTTATATCCCTATTAGGGAGCATTTCTCCTTTGCCAAGATAATCCATCCACCTGACAGGTGTGGCATATCAAGAAGCTGATTAAACGGCATGATCATTACACAGGTGCACCTTGTGCTGGGGACAATAATAGGCCACCCTAAAATGTGCAGTTTTGTCAGACAACACAATGTCACAGATGTCTCAAGTTTTGAGGGAGTGTGCAATTGGCATGCTGACTGCAGGAATGTCCACCAGAGCTGTTGCCAGAGAAACTAATGCTAATTTATCTACCATACGTCGTTTTATAGAATTTGGCAGTAAGTCCAACCTGCTTCACAACCGCAGACCACATGTGACCACGCCAGTCCAGGACCTCCACATCCCGCTTCTTCACCTGCGGGATGGTCTGAGACCAGCCACCCGGACACCTGATGAAACTGTGGATTTGCACAGCTGAAGAATTTCTGCACAAACTGTCAAAAACCGATTCAGGGAAGCTCATCTGCGTGCTCGTCGTCCTCACCAGGGTTTTGACCTGACTGCAGTTTGACGTCGTAACCGACTTCAGTGGGCAAATGCTCACCTTCAATATCCAATAGCACGCTGGAGAGGTGTGCTCTTCATGAATGAATCCCGGTTTGAACTGTACCTGGCAGATGGCAGACAGTGTGCATAGCATCATGTGGGCAAAGGGTTTGCTGATGTCAATGTTGTGAACTTTTTTTTAAGGTATCTGTGACCAACAGATGTATAGCTGTATTCCCAGTCATGTGAAATCCATACATTAGGGCTTAATGGTTTTATTTCAATTGACTGATTTCCTTATATGAACTGTAACTCTGAAATTGTTGCATTTATATGTTTGTTCAGTGTATATTGTGGAAAATCTTGTAGTACCTCATAACCTTGTAGTGCTCAGGTATTAATAGTCAAAAGTTGCCTTGAGTCCATATCATTTGTTTAATAGATCCCTCTATTGCATTAGGAGAAATCTGCAAGCCTAAATCCTCAAAACGCATTGAGCATGATCCACACAATGGATGGCATGAACATCAGACTCAAATAAGTAAGGTTTGAAATATGTCACTGCCCCCCAGCCAAGAGCTGTTGAAATTACAGCTGTGATAAGTCCATAGAGCACAATGCATTTATCTGGTTTTTGTTTAGTCAGTTTAGTTCACATTGGTCAAAGCAAAAGAGTAAGTTAACGTGCCAACCTTTTAATTAGGAGACGTCAGGGGGCTGTAGAGAGAGACTTGTGGTACAACTACACTCAAAGAGCACAGAAAGATCATGGCTGGAGATAAACTTCACGTACTGTACTTCTGAAGGAGCTACTGAGGGGCTTTGGATCTAGTGGAACACCCAATATCACTCCCTTCCTCTCCAGTGTGGGAGGTAAGGTCAGCCTGCAATGTGCCACTTTGCATCCTGAAGGTGACTGTTCTTCAACTAAGTGGCTGTTCCACAGAGCTGGTTCTCAGAGCGTTATTGAAGTGGATCATACTGGAAGATCAGTGTTGAAAATACAGGAAGAGTAGAGAGACTGAGAGTGGGGCCTGGCTGTGCTCTGGTTGTTCATAATATCAAAGCTGAGGATGCTGGATGCTACACCGGTCAACGTTATGCTACGGAATATGGCCCAAAATATGGGGATGGTCCGGTTTATCTCTCTGTCCTTTTGATCTCTTCATCGACACCAGCGCAGATCTAAAGCCTCTCCCGACCTTCCTTTTCTTCACCCCAACATTCTCAGACCAAAGTCCTCTCTCTGTGATGTCAATCAGTTGCATAGGGCTCTGTGTGGCACTGCCCTTAATGGTTGTCATAGTTGGTGTTTACACCAAAATGAGGGACCTCCAAAAAGCTGCGTTTTTTTTCAGGCATGGAGGCGACAGAGCACCAAGTCTTGGGCTGAAGTCCTGCTCCTCCTCACTCTCAGTTCTCTCTTAAAGATGCCATGTTCTCTACTGTCAATGTATTGATTGTGTAAGTCCTTTACTGATTTTATTACTTTTAATGTTAGCTACATTAAATGATGTTTGGAAGATTTGAACATGCATTTATTATATATATATTTTAATGTTTTCCGGAGACATATTCCTAGGCTCCAAAGCCTTTTTCTTGGTTTCGATATAGGGTTTTGCTTTTGTGAATTGCTCTGTAAAAATGTCCATACTCATTTGTGAATACAAAGAAATAAAATAATGTATAATATATCTTTGAGATCTGATAGATCTGTCTTTATTGCAGCATAAATAAACACTCTGTACTGTGTATTCAAAGAGCAGTAAGAGACTTATTTTTCAGTAACACTGTACTTGTAATATTTTCACCTATATTTTTTGGTTGTTCAAATGTCCAGTCTAGGGAAACTAAATTACAACCTAATGTTAGACGGTGTGACACTCTACATATGTTGAGATTGTTTTCTTTATTTAGATATATAGAACACTGACATTTTTTGTTCAAGCCCGACCTTGGCTTCATTAGACTGAAAATATTATTCCTCCTCATATCTTATTGGTATGATAAGGAGAGCTTAGTGACTGTTATTGGCTGTTGAGACGGTCACTATGCAGTTCCGTTGAGGCTGTCTCTCGTTGCTGCGTTGAGCCACTCGTGAGAGGAGAGAGGCAGCAAGATGACGGTACAGGGCACCCAGCTGGTAAACCACCTTCCAAAGTGCCCTCTGTACCAGTGAGGTAATACAGATAAAGCTTGCTGTAACTTGGGTTCAAACACAATATGAATCAGCAGGAACTGGAGCAGGAAGTTGTAAACTTGAGGAGTACTATGTATGCCTTGTCTATGTATGAAAACATCACTGATGCTCCACTCCACTCACTCCCAACTCCCAACACAGATACACTCTAACCCAATGATTAGGGGGGAGGATGTGGGCTTCGAATTCTGCCCATATTATTCCAGTGCGCTGCTTATTAGTAGTTACTACTAGAAGAGAGATGTTTAACTTGAGCTTGAAGAGCTCCTTGAATGGCAATGCCAGCTGCAATATAGACCTCTTGAACAGGAGACGTTTAATCTACTGTGGCTTGGCTAACGCTGTTTGTATTCTTGTCTCGCAAACCATATTCCAAATTGTAAAGACATAACCCAATAATTGTATCAAAATATATTTATAGAAAATATTCTGGAGGCAGTTCCAGAAATGATTTACATTTTTCATGCAAACATACAGAAGACAAACAATGTATCTAAACGGTATTCTGCAAAATATACATGATTTTAAGGAATGTGTATTGTAGACCGTAGTGTAGCCTGTCTGATATAACCAGTAAAATGTCTGTTATAACTACCAGCCATTGTGACCTCAATTTTCTACCAAAAATGTTGCTAATATACAGTAAATGTTGCTAATTCATAGTTGGATGTAAACAATAGCAAACTGTTCTCATATTTTCCAGAGAAAAAAAATATTTTCCTATTTGGTCAGACATTTATTACTGGGAATAAAGAATACACATTTATTTTGTTTCCCCTTATAACGAGCTCTTATTTGTCAATCTCTTCACCACATGACCAGACACCCCAACTCAGTCCCGGGGACTCAATATCCCTCACAGTGGGAGCCCAAACCCCTCAAGTTCAAGTTTCAACTTTATTGTCCCAGTGGGAAATTATATCAGGTCTCTGTATATCAGCCTTGCAGTAGCTACCTGCTGAAGAGCATATCGACCAGGAAGTCCAGTAGATCTGCTTGGCCAATGACATGACGGAAGAAGAGCTCGGTGATGAGGTTGGGTGTGATGGTCTTGAGCATGGACGCCGCGAGCAGGATATGAGCAAAGCGGCTTCGGTCCCCAGGGTGGAGTGGTTGGACCACCTCCCTCAGAGCATGCTGAGCCTCCTGCTGTAAGCCCTCCACGAATAGAGCTGCCTTTAGGTCTTTCACATCTGTTGAGGAGGACAGAAATGTATCATGAGTGGACAAGCTACATTTTATACACAGTGGTACAGTACAGTACTGTTCAGTTATATATGATATTGCAATTGATTTTTGTAAACCTACTGGTCAGCTGGATTCACTGAAAGTATTTTATGTTTTATTGCGTGTGTGGACAAGCCCTTAACAAGTCTTATTTAATGTTTGAATTCTGTATGTAGGGAGGTTTATTAGATCATCAAGCAACTGTGAGGACGTAAAATCCCTACCGAACAGACACTTCCATTGGCTGGTGTAAATATTGAAGCTTTAAGGCAAACCTCACCTGGGTTAAATATCATGGTGCCCTTGAGGTATGCGTACTCCTTTGGACTTAAATCCAGACTCCAGAACTTTTTGAGGCATGACTTGAGTTTGTTCACACCAGCCAATGTGGGCTGCTCTCTTTCCGTCTCTGAGCTATCTTGAGAATTCAAGAGGATTCTTTTCAGCATGCTATTGGCAGGGGTGTCGATGACGTCAAAGTTCATGCCTTCCTGGGCCAGACCCAAAATAAAGAGTGGCACCCAGCAACTTTGGAGGAGCGATAGTTGATCGTTCTTTGGGAGTTGGTTGAAAGCAGGTACGTTCTTCATAAAGTGAATTGTTTTCACCAGCACTCCCGATGCCTCTTGGCAAATGTCTGCTGGACTTTTCAAGCACACTGTCCTTCGCATCTCGCAGTTGCATCTAGGAGGTATCAAGTTGTAGTTCAGGTTGTTGTGGCTTGACTTGGAATTTTCTTGATTGAGGATGTTGTAAAGGATAGCATTTGACTGCCTGTCATTGTAATCTGTACATTGACATGCGTTATCCATTTTGATGAGATACAGAACAAACTCTCAAAAACAAAATCAAAAGCTGAAATACATTCAAATGTTCTTGTCCTACCAAGACAGGCTCTTGTTGAGGTGGCGTGTGGTTGTGCGGATGCCTTACACCGTGCTTCTATTTATAAGGCCAACCCACTGAGCTAAACTCGTGCACCTTGACCTGTCAATACGTCCTCGGCGAAAAACAAAGATCCCCTAAAGAGCAGACAACTCGACTGACGGCGTCCCCTAAAGAGCAGATAAGGTATTCTTATTGAAAACCAATGGATAGAGCATATCCATATCGGGCGGGGTAAGCCTAATCTGTGTGACTCTGTCATTACCCCAGGCTGTACCAAGCTACCAAGGACTGTGGGAGTACTCAAGCACACTGTATATAGCTCCGCTCATTGCCAGCTCACACCTAAGCTGGACACGGGCCAATGTAAACAGGTAAGGGAGCACTGACCTGTCAGCTAAGTCCTTGAGAGATGTACCCAACCTTTAGTTTAGTTCAGGCTTCCAAAGGGCTAAATATACCAAAAACAGTAGGCCTGCATACCCGAATGGATTTATTGGATAAAAATGACGTTACATTACATCTTACATTGAACAAAAGCTTACAGATTCGTTGTATATAATGCCAGGAATGACAGACGGAATAATAGTGAAACTTGGTGGAATTCAGTGTGGATTTGGAAGCTACAGCCCTTCTGCCCTAAACTCTGATCCCAGTCACGTGTCCCCACCGAATTTTCCACACTGACTCAGAAGCCTGTCTCACCAATAATGTGTTTTCTGGGCAAATCTGTCCAGCAGACTTCTCGATACCCAAACTAATACCAGACCCCGACTAAACCAATACGCAACCTTTTGAGACCCACACCAAGAACCAAACTCTTGAGACTGAAATCCAGACCAAGTGTATCGAGAGCCTGACAAGCCCAAGACCAGTTAAAATGTGGAAAGAACAAGATCCAGAACGAGACACAGAGCAAGGCCAATCTGAAGGCGTCCCATCCGGTTTCCACAAAAAGCAAGGTGCCCTGACACTTTTGTGTTGTGTCACTACTTTTAGTCACATAACTCTGACAAGAGATATCTTGACCACACGAGTTGAGAGACTAACTATGGTCTGGGACCATGAATCTGAGATCCAACCTAGACCTGAACATTGATGCTGGGACCCAGACCCAGTGACCAATACCAAGACCACATTTACCGTATGTGGCATTGTGTGATCTCAAGACCAAAACCACAAGATCAAGATTCTATCTCTGGTTTCAACCAACTCAACCATTTAAAGTATGTAAATATATTTTAAGCGTTTTGCCAAAAAAACATGATTATTTGTCTCTCTGAACTTAAACAATCAATTGATAGATTTTAAACATGTCTGTCATTGAACAACCCCATGCCATTGATTAGATAGTGAAAAATTGGTGGATATGGTTTGTTATCTTTGCAGTGCCTAGCACAGAGGTTTGAACCAGATAAGCTGAGTACTTTATTAGTCTGATAAATTAACAGGATGTGAGCATGTGTGGAAAGTATTGAATACTTGGAAAGTATTGAATACTTGGAAAGTATTCAGACCCCTTGAATTTTTCTACATTTTGTTACGTTACAGCTTCATTCTAAAAGTGATTAAATTGTTTTTTCCTCCTCAATCTACACCCAATACCCCATAATGACAAAGCAAAAACATATTTTTTGAAATGTTTGCACATGTACTAAAAAAGTTAAACTGAAATATCACATTTACATAAGTATTCAGACCCTTTACTCAGTACTTTGTTGAAGCATCTTTGGCAGTGATTACAGCATCGAGTCTTGGGTATGACGCTACAAGCCAGCCAATGTCTATTTGGGGAGTTTTTCCCATTCTTCTCTGCAGATCCTCTCAAGCTCTGTCAGGTTGGATGGAGAGCGTCGCTGCACAGCTATTTTCAGGTCTCTCCAGAGATGTTCGATTGGGTTCAAGTCCGCGTACTGGCTGGGCCACTCAATGACATTCAGAGACTTGTCCCGAAGCCACTCCTGCGTTGTCTTGGCTGTGTGCTTAGGGTTGTTGTCCTGTTGGAAGGTGAACCTTCGCCCCAGTCTCAGGTCTTGAGCGCTTTGGAGCAGGTTTTCATAAAGGATCTCTCTGTACTTTGCTCCGTTCATCTTTCCCTCGATCCTGACTAGTCTCCCAGTCCCTGCCGCTGAAAAACATCCCCACAGCATGATGCTGCCACCACCATGATTCACCGTAAGGATGGTGCCAGGTTTCCTCCCGACATGATGCATTGCTTTAGACCGCCTTAGACGGCTGGGTTCTTGGTCACCTACCTGACCAAGGCCCTTCTCCCCCGATTGCTCAGTTTTGCTAGGCGGCCAGCTCTAGGAAGAGTCTTGGTGGTTCCAAACTTCTTCCATTTAAGAATGATGGAGGACGTTGTGTTCTTGTGGACCTTCAATGCTGCAGCCATTTTTGGTACCTTTCCCCAGATCTGTGCCTTGACACAATCCAGTCTCGGAGCTCTACGGAAAATTCCTTCGACCTCATGGCTTGGCTTTTGCTCAGACATGCACTGTCAACCGTGGGACCTTATATAGACAGGTGTGTGACTTTCCAAATCATGTCCAATCAATTGAATTTACCACAGGTAGACTCCAATCAAGTTGTAGAAACATCTCAAGTATGATAAAAAAAAACAAGATGCAGTTGAGCTCAATTTCGAGTCTCATAACAAAGGGTCTGAATACGTATGTAAATAAGGTATTTTTGTTTTTTATTTTGAATAAATAAGCAAACATTTCTAAAAACCTGTTTTCGCTTTGTCATTACGGGGTATTGTGTGTAGGTAAACAATTTAATCCATTTTAGAATAAGGCTGTAATGTAAAAAAAAATCAAGGGGTCTGAATACTTTCCGAAGGCACTGCATGTGTTTTGGGTAAGGAGGCGTAGTAGGGGAACCCTGGTTAACACAACACTATTGCTTCAATATCTTTTATACTTTTTATAATATTTTATCAAGCTAGAGTCTCTGATACACTGTTTCAACTTTCAAATACTGTTTCGTAGCTATCAAAATGTCTAAATCAGAGATTTCCTGCTGAAAGTAGTCAAGGTCAAGGTCATGAGCTGAACAACTGCAATAAAGAGATTGCAGGTGCAGGCCGCCAATGGTATCGCCAGTCACCTGAATGCTTGCATGACTTCCACTTTTAGTCACATAATTCTGACATGAGACGGTGCCCATTGGTGTATTTTGAGGAGTCTATCCAAACAGACGAAAAAACATCAACATGTTACGTTTGTGGGGTATGAGGGTTATGAAGAACTCTTCTACCGGTGTGCTGGTTTTTGCATCAATGATTATTTGGACGAATTACGATTTTGTCGGGGTACACCTAGACCTGAATTTCAGAAGGGAAGGGGATTTGGCCCATGGACTTGGCTGGGAGGATTTTAGAGGAGGGTGTGGAAAGAGGATTCACCCTACCAAAGAGGATCCACCCTGATTCCACCACTCGCACTAGGCCAAACACCTCAACCTCTCCACCATAACAAATTGAGTAGCTCGCCGGAGGCCAGCCCTCACCCAAGATGTTGTTGATGCAAGATGTGGTTGCCAAAATACATTGGTGGAGTGGTGTGTATAATTGGTGTGCATCTGACTTGAAATCCATAATTTTAGATATAGTCCTTATTGAGTAAGGACGATGAGACAAATTGGCTAAAAAGGAAACTGAATTTAAGATAGACAACATTTCTCTGGCAATAACCTGTTACAGTCTGCACAGGGAGGTATGAGGTCCCGTGTGGCTCAGTTGGTAGAGCATGGTGTTTGCAACGCCAGGGTTGTGGGTTAGATTCCCACGGGGGACCAGTACGGGGGAAAAATGTATGAAATGTATGCATTCACTACTGTAAGTCGCTCTGGATAAGAGCATCTGCTAAATGACTAAAATGTCTAATGTAAATCTGTATTGTGGCGTCTTCTAGGGCTTTTGTAATGTATGCTCACGGGCCTAACTAGCTAGTTTAACGAAAACATGGGGATATTTTGCCAGATACATTCTCTACAGGGAAATAGTCAGACATGCAGGTGTCCACTTTCCAGGACAAGCATCCAGGCATTGTAACTCCTGAGGCATGCTGGCAGTTGTAAATGCCTTTGATAAGGCTTGTTTTTTATTGAGGTGAGGAGCAGTCTGAGACTGACACGGAGGACGGACACTTATCACCCCAGAGATAGTAAAAATCAAACACTGTCCTTCATTCTGGAAGAATGTCGTAAGGGCTGCGTTCTTCGGTCTTTGGAAAACAAGACCCCGAAAGTGGTACATTTGCTCTGAGACGTGTGACGCAGTGGCCATTGCTGTCACCTGAGGAATGTCCTTGCAACAAGTTGTTGACATGCTTTATTGCTTTCACACTGCTTTTAATACACCCCAGCCAATGTTTAATGCCTCTACTTTCAGCTTGTTACACTGTTTATACTGTGTTGGAAAAACAGAAACAGTTGATAGTAACAGCAATCCTTACTGGAACATTTTCTAGTGAGGATGTTAATTGCACAGTTCAAACAAGAATCAAATCATTGTCATGAACACATACAACTGTAATTATCGTGGTATATTTCTTTGTCATATTCAATTTCCCCTGAACAATATCACTTATTAAGCACAAGGATTGATCGTAACCCGCAGCATCTCTCCTCTCTGCTACCAGGGTCATTGAACTCTAGAGTGGGATATTACCATCCTCTCTGACTCTGTGTGTGACCGGCACAACTCTTATTGGCCTTGATCTACTGTGCATGTCACAAAGGTTCACATAAGTCAACGTTCATATGGGCACCAGAGCCGGTCGGTGACATCGCCGCCTCGTGACAGCATGTCGAACTCCCAAAACGGCACGCTCTCTAATTATCTGAAGGATCTTGTCCATGGACTTGGAGCTCCCTCAAACGTGTACAGTATCACTTACAGTAGGCCAATATCAAATCAAATCACATTTTATTTCTAATTTGGGCCAAATACAACAGGTGTAGACCTTACTGTGAAATGCTTACTTACTACAAGCCCTTAACCAACAATACAGTTTTAAGAAAATATAGTTAAGAAAATATGTACTAAATAAACTAAAGTAAAAAAAAAAAAATGTCAGTATATCTATTCGTATATCATGACACTTGCCTAAAGGATATGATTTTCATTGCTTTACTGATTGGATGACTACTCTTTTTTGCTTTTTCTTATTTTCCCTATAAATTCAGTTTTATGGGAAAATACACGTTTGTTTCAATTCCTCACAAGTTTGCTGCAGTTTTGGAGACATATGTTGCCACCATCTTATATACTCCAACTCAATTTGAATTTGATCTGTATTCTAACTCTTTCTGAAGTTGAATTCAAAGTTGAGTGACCCTTGTGAAAAACACATTTCATCAGCCCAATTATCTATACTTTTCAGACTGAAGTGGATTTGTGTCACTTGGTGTCAGCACCCAGAAGCCACCTATATTTCTCGTTTTATTGCCTCCAATTCAAAAATACTGCCATAAAAGCAGAGTTCAAGGCCAAGGAGAGGCCTTCCTCTTTGTTGTCTCTAGGTTGCTGAACTGTGATAACCTACAGGTATTCTACAATAGTTGTGTCTAGGGCAAGACAGTAGTAACAAGGAACTCAGAAAGCATTTGATAGTTTATGACTTAGTCACAATTAAAATGGATTTTCATGGCATTGCGTGACATATGTTGTTATGTTTTTTACAGAGCGTCCTTATGGAAAATAAGGTTATAATTCATTGATTCAAATAACCTTATGGATTATTTGAAATATGCTAATTTGTAATAGTTGTTTTATTATACAGTAAGCAACCTATTATTTCAAAGTCTACGTTGGAGGGACAAATCCTGTAAAATATGACCATCTCATTCAAGATTGCTCAGGATTCTGGGTAGGGATTAGGGTGCAGCCTAAAAGCCTAAATGGGGTACTCTTCTCATCTCAATTTCTGCACTGATCTAAAACACCTAGACAGTTGAGCGCAAATCAGCTGGTGGCCCCCTCAGTACAAAGGAATGAGAAATGACGAGACGACACAACCCTGGTAGCAGTACTGCACACCATCCATACTGGATCTAATCCAGGCAAATACCTACAGTGGCTTGCGAAAGTATTCACCCCCCTTGGCATTTTTCCTATGTTGTTGCATTACAACCTGGAATTAAAATGGATTCTTGGAGGGGTTTGTATCATTTTGTCACGCTCTGACCTATAAGAGCTGTTTTTCTATGGTTAGTTAGGTCAGGGTGTGATATGGGTGGGCAGTCTATGTTTTTTGTTTCTATGTTTTGTTCTTGTTTTTCTATTTCTAGGTTGAGTTTTGGATGATCTCCAATTAGAGGCAGCTGGTTCGTGTTGTCTCTAATTGAAGATCATATTTAAGTTGGGGTTTGTCTATGGGGTTTTGGTGGGTAGTTGTTTTCTGTTTTGTGAGTATCACCTGACGGAACTGTTGGCTGTCCTTTTGTTGTTTTTGTTTAAGCGTTATCATTGAAGTAAATATGAGCACTCTACACGCCGCGCCTTGGTCCCCTTTATACGACCCTCGTTACACATTTGATTTACACAACATGCCTACCACTTTGAAGATGCAAAATATTTTTTTATTGTGAAACAAACAAGAAATAAGACAAAAAAAACAGAAAAATTGAGCATGCATAACTATTCACCTCCCCCAAAGTCAATACTTTGTAGAGCCACCTTTGGCAGCAATTACAGCTGCAAGTCTCTGGGGTATGTCGCTATAAGCTTGGCAAATCTAGCCACTGGGATTTTTGCCCATTCTTCAAGGCAAAACTGCTCCAGCTCCTTCAAGTTGGATGGGTTCCGCTGGTGTACAGCAATCTTTAAGTCATACCACAGATTCTCAATTGGATCGATGTCTGGGCTTTGACTAGGCCATTCCAAGACATTGAAATGTTTCCCCTTAAACCACTCGAGTGTTGCTTTAGCAGTATGCTTTGGGTCATTGTCCTGCTGGAAGGTGAACCTCCGTCCCAGTCTCAAATCTCTGGAAGACTGAAACAGGTTTCCCTCAGGAATTTCCCTGTATTTAGCGTCGTCCATCATTCCTTCAATTCTGACCAGTTTCCCAGTCCCTGCCGATGAAAAACATTCCCACAGCATGACACTGCCACCACCATGCCTCACTGTGGGGAGGTGTTGGGTTTGCGCCAGACATAGCAATGTCCTTGATGGCCAAAAAGCTCAATTTTAGTCTCATCTGACCAGAGTACATTCTTCCATATGTTCGGGGAGTCTCCCACATGCCTTTTGGCGAACAGCAAACGTGTTTAAGCAATGGCTTTTTTCTATCCACTCTTCCGTAAAGCCAAGCTCTGTGGAGTGCACAGCTTAAAGTGGTCCTATGGACAGATACTCCAATCTCCACTGAGGAGCTTTGCAGCACCTTCAGGGTTATCTTTGGTCTCTTTGTTGCCTCTCTGATTAATCTCCTCCTTGCCTGGTCCGTGAGTTTTGGTGGGTGGCCCTCTCTTGGCAGGTTTGTTGTGGTGCCATTTTCATTTCATTTTTTAATTATGGATTTAATGGTGCTCTGTGGGATGTTCAAAGCTTTTGATATATTTTTATAACCCAACCCTGATCTGTACTTCTCCACAACTTTGTCCCTGACCTGTTTGGAGAGCTCCTTGGTCTTCATGTTGCCGGTTGCTTGGTGGTGCCGCTTGCTTAGTGGTGTTGCAGACTCTGGGGCCTTTCGGAACAGGTGTATATATACTGAGATCATGCGACAGATCATGTGACACTTAGATTGCACACAGGTGGACTTTATTTAACTTCTGAAGGTAATTGGTTGCACCAGATCTTATTTAGGGGCTTCATAGCAAAGAGGGTGAATACATATGCACACACCACTTTTCCATTTTAAAAAAAAAAATGTTTTTTTTTAAACAAGTTCTTTTTTTAATTTCACTTCACCAATTTGGACTATTTTGTGTATGTCCATTACATGAAATCCAAATAAAAATCAATTTAAATTGCAGGTTGTAATACAACAAAATAGGAAAAATGCCATGGGGGATGAATACTTTTGCAAGGCACTGTAAATGCAGGTATTATGGGTTATGTCTGCTAAATGACGTAAATGTAAAATGTAAATGTAATGTGTTATTACATGTATTACTAACTATGGGAACAACATTTTAGCACCCTCTAGTGTTCTTCAAGGAGAAGCATAGTCAGCCTTTCATGCAGTGTTTTTTTAAAATAACTTACAATGGGGTTACATCAAAATGTATATCAAGCCGTCGTAGTTAAAAATCAATAACCATTTGCATTCTTACCATTTGCAATTATATCATGCTTCTTTGAGATAACTAATCAAAGGACCAAAGAGCAAATGTTGGTTTGTTGCGTAAATCTATTTATTGACGATGACGAGGCATCCTGCAAGGAAGACGGGCAGAGTTTCAGTCAGTGTCCAACATAGTCAACCCTTCCTCTCTCAGCAGAGACAGCTGGGTACAAATGACTAATGAACCTCATGAAAAATTGGAGATGGGGGCTGCGTTTCTAACCATCCATGTCATATGATTTTGACTGTGATGAATTAAGCAAAATTACTGGGAATGTAAACAGTGTACCCAATGCACGGGTATCATTTATCATCTCCTGACCTGATAGACTACCGTATCAACTAAGGCGCATGCATTAATCCATTTTCAAACTTCACCAACGAACAGGGATGTGACATGGTTACGTTGATTAATTAACTGACACATTGTGTGTCTGTCTGGAGTGATGCTCCCACTTGTGGGCTGTATACAATTGCCAATGAAATAGAGCAGTGGAATACAGGGACATTGCAAAAAAAAAAGTCTAGGTAGTGCATTTGAGATCAACTACATTGCAGTCAGACTGTGCAGAACGCTGATCTACAAATCACCTTGCATCCCAAATCTACACACTATTAGATTGTGATTCTGCCTCCCTCGCCTTGCTGGAACTGAGCCTCTGCTCACAGGTGTGCCCATTTGATGCCTGTTGTTGAGTAACTCAATTGTCTAAAAAGTAGGCTAGTTTCCTTTCTGCCATCTCATTTCTTCCATCTCTATTGATACAAGTGAAAGCCTGGTAATCAACCTCCATAGTTCCCAATTGTTTTGAATCTTGGTCAGTGCTGTTTATGATACTTCGGATGTCCCCACCATAATGGCGCGTTCATGTGCTAGGAAACTCTGAAATGTCCGACTTGCTAACTGGTTGTAGTTATACACGTGCTGCGTTCAACGAATCAGCAAGTCGGACATTTCTGAGTTTCCTAGTTCCGGCTAGCAATGAACCCGGCATTAAACCCAAATCCATCATCCTTCTTTTTTTCGTTTTTTAATCGCAGAAAAAACAGTATACATACAAGACGTATACAAACAGACAATGATAACATATGCTAGGCTAGGGGGTACAACAAATTACAGATTATACAAAGATTAAAATATACACACGTATTGATTGTTTTAACAGCTTTCTTATTAGAAGAACATAGAATGGTCTTAATATACTGCTCGAATTCCTTATAGAAAACAAGGAAGAGTGTTTTTGTTGTTGTTGTGAATTTACATTTATGAATCTGAAGTTTTCCCATTAGCACAATTAGATTCATGAGGTAAAATTGTTTTTCTTTATCCTTATTATAGTTAAGGAAACCGAGCAGCACATTATCCCATAAAAAACTAAAGTCATCAAGAATATTAACAATTATAAAACTATGAATATCTTGCCATAATTTCTTTACATGTAGACAATGCCAAAATAAATGTAAGACTGTTTCTGGATGCTCAACACAAAAAGTACAGTTAATGTTAATGTCTTTTTTGAGTTTCTTCAGGTAATGATTTGCAGAGTAATACTTATCAAATCAAATTTATTTATATAGCCCTTCTTACATCAGCTGATATCTCAAAGTGTTGTACAGAAAGAAAAAAACAGCCTAAAACCCCAAACAGCAAGCAATGCAGGTGTAGAAGCACGGTGGCTAGGAAAAACTCCCTAGAAAGGCCAAAACCTAGGAAGAAACCTAGAGAGGAACCAGGCTATGAGGTGTGGCCAGTCCTCTTCTGGCTGTGCCAGGTGGAGATTATAACAGCGCATGGCCAAGATGTTCAAATGTTCATAAATGACCAGCATGGTCAAATAATAATAATCATAGTAGTTGTCGAGGGTGCTACAAGTCAGTAACACAAAAGTGTCAGTTGGCTTTTTCATAGCCAATCTTTGAGAGTATCTACTTATGGATCATTCTGAAAGAGACCTCTTTGACCTTGTTAATAAGCAGGTATTTGTCTGGTAAGAACCATACTTTTTTCCAAAAGATATTATTGACAAATGTATTCCAGTAAGTTGTGACATAAGGAATGCATACAATATCCCTTTGAAATAAAGCCCGTATAAATCTGTTGTTCTGATGGAGCAAGGAGAAACGCATTTTTCCTATTGGAGAGTCAACTGGATTAAGCGAGGGTATGTCAAGAAGGTGAGGTCTGGTTACACCATAAACAACATGAGAGTTCCAGATAGAATAGCATCAAATACTATGGCAAACTCTCTAGGTGTAACAGGGATATTGTGATGAGAAAAAAATCCTCATAATTGAGTAACAATCCTTCTGCATTACAAAGTTGACTCACCAGCAGGATATGATTAGTAAACCAGTTCTTAAAAAATAAAGACTTGTTTCTATACAAAATATCCATATTGTTCCAAATGAAATACCTATGCGGGAGGAAATTGTTTATATATTAACGACCACGCTAAGAATTCCTGTCTATGAACAGCAGATAATTTTTATAGGAAAATTATAAATGTTATTGTTACAAAGTAACATGAAATTGAAGCCACCAAAACGGGAGAAGATATAACGACGGATGAAATTTCAAATTGAAGTGTCCATCAACCATCTAAATCGGAACTTTCCGAGTTGTCCTGAACACCACATCAGCTTGCTAGAGTGACGTATGGTACGTGCTACGGTACGCCACTTGTGACCAAGGGGGAAAAGCGCGGACATTGAGAATACTGGGGAAATTGTAGGTAAGCTGTTAAAACTACCATCATATTGATTACTTAAATACGGGTCTGTAATACCTAAAGCATTGTGGATATTTACAATTTATGTACAGCAACTGTTTAGCTTATAAACACATGTATTTCAAAGGTCGACATTAGCTTCCTTTTTGGGCCTCTGTGCTGCCGTCGTTTTTAGGGCATAAGAGCAAACAAGTCCCACCTCTATGCCGCACTCATTGGACGACAGTGAAAATACTCTTATCTGATAGGACTGGCTTCACGTAACTCAAATTTCTGGTTCTTGTGTATTTTAATGAATATTTTGAACATATTGGTATCGGAATGATGGTTGACACAAATATGAACCAGTCGGAATGAAATAGCTACATCCAAACCGACCTTGACGCTAATTTCCCAAAAGTCGAATATTACTTGATACCCTTGTTCTTAAATTAGAAGAAATACGTTTGGAAGGATTACCCATATATTGAGAAGTTTTACTTTAGCTACTTTTGGCAGCACTCTGGCATTGGTAGCAACTAGCCAGTGGCAGTGTGATAGCCGACCAGCAATGTCTTCAAATTAGCTGACGTTAGTCAATTTGCTGCCAATTTATATGCAGAACGTCGACCTTAACTATATCGTACATGCATAACCACCGGACCACCCATGCTAGCTAGCTAGTTAGACCCTCGTGGCTGTAACTGGCTAACGCTAGCTAATGCTAAGCTAGTTAGCTAAGGAGTTACTAGGTAGGAAAGCCGGACTCCCAGTTGCAAGAGCCTAGCTCTGCTTAACACTCCACTCTGTCCAGGGCAAGGTGGAGACGTACTGAAAAACGAGTCTTCAGCAGGAAAATAAAGTTTGAATTCCTGCAATTATATGCGAAATGTACCCGGTTGGCTGTCACGTGATTAGCACAGTTCGTCAGATAATTGTACTCCCTAACATGCTCTTATTATTTTACTTTAGTCACATAGTGTATTTTCTCACTCCAGTAACCACCTGACTTTCTTCAAGTCTTTAAATTACACTGAACAAAAACAAACGCAACATGTTAAGTGCTGGTTTCATGAGCTGACATAAAATATCCCAGAAATGTTCCATACACAAACTTGTTTCTCAAAAATGTGCACACATTTGTTTACATTTAAGCATTTCATCCTTAGTCAAGATAATCCATCCATCTGACCGATGTGGCATATCACAAGCTGATTTAACAGCATGATCATTACACAGGTGCACCTTGTGCTGGACAATAAAATGCCACTAAAATGAGCAGTTTTGTCACAACACAATGCCACAGATGTCTCAAGTTTTAAGGGAGTGCACAATTGGCATGCTGACTGCAGGAATGTCCACCATAGCTGTTGCCAGACAATAACATGTTAATCTCTCTACCATAAGCCATGTCCAACTTAGTTTTAGAGAATTTGGTAGCATGTCCAACCGGCTTCACAACCGCAGACCACGTGTAACCTCGCCAGCCCAGGACCTCCACATCCGTTTTCTTCACCCGTGGGAGGGGCGGGTGCAGAGGAGTATTTATGACTGTAATATAGGTCTTTTGTGGGGAAAAACGAATTCTGATTGGCTGGGCCTGGCTCCCAAGTGGGTGGCCTATGCCCAACCATGGCTGCTCCCCTGCCCAGTGATGTGAAATCCATAGATTAGGGCCTAATTTATTTATATTGACTTATTTCCTTATATGAACTGTAACTCAGCAAAATCTTTGAAATTGTTGCATGTTGCGTTTATATTTTTGTTTTTACCATGTAATCTCTCACCAATTTCAACACTATCTTGAGATAAATCAATACTTTGAAGACATGTCCTGGCAAGGCATGTGAGAGGGTGGCTAGACTGGCTACTGGAAAAGGTGGGAACAGGAGCAGGTCAGGTTTAGTTCATTTCGATTTTTTTTTAAATAAATCATTGCCTGCTTTTAAAGCAAACTTGACCACGCATATAATTCATTTGACCTATTATCTAAATGTTTGAGGAGAGTAGTCATAAAATTTGATGGGGAACAAAAATGAGTTCATGTAATGTCAAGGTGGGGTGAAGTCCCACGTACTTGGGAATTATATTTTTGGCATCAGGTTGAAAAAGATATTGCATAGCAAGTGAGATTTTGACCAAAATCCCCATCCAGAGAGATGGTGCCTAAATGTAGACTACAGTAGATAGGTCACAAGAAGGGAGAGTGAAATATCTAAGCCGGCTAAGTTCTTAGGAGACTCGTCTGTGTCAACCATCAGCTGTACTAAATCTATTGTATAATGTTTATAAATTAGGTATCTTTGAAGTTAAATAGATTTAAAGGGGAGAGGTAAATAGAATCTAGGCCTAATTAATTGTAATTTTCTTCAATTTATGCTACTGACCACTCACTGCCTTTCCCTGTTTTTTTTAAATATTTTTTTTAATCAAATGCAACATCACATGCATGCAACGTCAACCACCTTATCATTGAAGAGTTTCATTCTGAAATCACTAGATGGCGACCAATACCTACATTTGGCCAACTTCGTTTTTAAACATGCGGAATGATCTCTGAGTAGCCTACTCCATCTATATAATTTGAAAAACAGTTTTGTTATATGAAACACAGTATTGTTATGTTGTATTTATTTTGTTCAGCTAATTTCACAGTCAATTATATGAGGATTGCCCATCTTAAATGTTACTTTACAGGAACCGGATCATAACTTCATTGATTGCTGGAACAGAGTCCAATTTCCTCTTCTCATGTAAAGGCATCAGGAGTTGTCTAACATGGACAGAGAATTAAGGTCAGGGAAGGAGATTAATGAGGACAAGGTGCCTCATCATGGGGACACAGGAAATGTCTGCACAGAGGAAATGGAGAGTGGAGGAATTCCTTCCCTAGCAAAGAGGCCCAGGCCTGATGATGTCACAGCTGACAGCACAGGAGAGATTGAGGAGGACACCGGCAGTAAGGTGGCTGATGGGAAGGAGTCAGACCAGCCCCCTCGGGCTGAGGTGAACGTTACCCCGGAGACAGGTTACGGCCGTGGCTGTCCCATCTGTGGCTTTGTGGCCAAAACTCCAACTGCCTTGAAGATTCACTCCAAGAGGAAGCACACCGGTAGAGGAAAGACCAGGGGTGTGAGCTCAGCTGAGGTACTTGTTAAAATAGATGGCTCCACAACCGGAGCAACAGCACAGAGTTCAAATTACAAGACAGGTGGAGACACTGAGGAGAAAGGGAGCAGCAGTGAGAGACAGCAGGATGCCACAGAGAGTCAGAGCCAGGGCACAGAGGCAGAGGGTTCTGAGGGGGAGGTGACTTCAATAATAGCCAAAGAGGAAATTGCTGAGAAACAAGGGACAGGGAGAGATACTTTTGATATGAAGGTGACTACAATAGCTACAGAGGAGATTGCAGAGGAGGAGCAAGAAAAGACCCCCGGTAAGAAGATAGTAGGTAAACGGGGCCCCAAGCCCAAGACTATACATGCTTGCAGCTACTGTGGTCACGAGTTTAGGGACAAGCCAAGCCTAGATACACACATCAAGAGACGCCACACCAAAGAGATGAATTACTTCTGTGAATTCTGCTTGTACTCCTGTGTGGCAAAGTGCGACTACGAAAAGCACTGTCTTAGTAACAAGCACAACAAACGAGTCGCGGAAAGCAGGGAATCCTCTGGCCTCTCGTCACCCATGGACAAGAAGACAGCCGAACAGGCTCAAATCTTTGCCCCCACGACGACTCAGACCCGGGCGTCCAAGCGTGCGCTCGGTGCCAGGTTCCAGCTGCAGTGCGGGAGTTGCGAATTCAGGGTCAGCAACTCTGCTTTGCTGGAGAGCCACGCCCGGCTAAAGCACCATGGCGAGCATCGCTTCCTCTGTAACGTCTGCCACTACTACACCGCTACGTCCGAGTGGATGGACACACATGTGTCCTCGGAGAGCCACCAGCGTGTGGCTGAGGAGAAAAACACAGGGTCCTCCTTTGAGGAGTGCGTTGAGAAGGTGAGCACAGATTTGGTCGGGGACGACATGCTGACAGATGACGTGGCGGTAGGGGTCATCGGACATGATGGAGAGCTGCGACCCGATGTTAACGAGGAAGCTGTTGAGGCTGCGAAAGCCGTGTTGGAGAACATGGAAGAGAACACGGACGAGAAAAGCCCCCCCAAGAGGAGGAGAGGCAGGCCAAAGGGGCCTGCTGCAACTACATGTGAATACTGCGGCCTTCTCGCCTCCAATAGTACCAATCTAAATGTGCATATTCGTCGTAAGCACAGCCGGCAGTACAGCTACACCTGCAAGCTTTGTTCTTACAACTGTGTGACGAAAGGCGACATGGACCGACACTGTGTCACAAAGAAGCACCTTAAACGCGTGGAGGATGCTAGCAGCGATGGCCAAGTGGACCTGGATACATCAGTGCAGGTCGTGAGTAAAGAGTCAGGCTCTCAGGCCAGCGAGGGTGAGGCTATACATCCGAATAGTCCAGTCAGAGCAGGGTCCAAAGGAGAGGAGGGGGCCACGGACAAAACAGGGGAGCTGTCACAAGACGACGTCAAAGCACAAGGGAGCAGCCCGAAAAAGAGCAAGTACGACTTGGTCAACTCCTGCAGCCATTGCAGCTTCGTAGCTCATTCGATTCCCTCCCTCGACCTCCACGTGAAGAGGAGACACACCCGGGACTTTGAGTTTGTGTGCCTGGCGTGCAGCTACTACGCGGTCACGCGTCGAGAGATGTCTCGCCACGCCGCCACGGACAAGCATAAGCAGAAGAGTGAGGTCTACCTAGAGAACCTGGAGAGCTTTGTGGTGGAAGACCTGGCACAGCCGGAGGAGGAGGCCATGGAGCTGGGGAACAGAGCTGACCCTGATGCTGACAACAATGCTCACACTGAGGATCTCTCCCCCTCAGTGCCCCCTGACACAGACATAGAGCAGCCCACAGGCACAACTACAGATCAGCCTAACATTATAGACACAGACCAACCCACAGACACAGATACAGATCAACCCACAGAGACAGAGCAGCCCAACGACACAGACACAGACCAGCCCCCTATCATCGATACAGAACAACCCACAGACACAGACCAGCCCAACGACACAGACACAGACCAGCCCCCTATCATCGACACAGAACAACCCACAGATACAGACCAACCCACAGACACAGACCAGCCCCCTATCATCGATACAGAACAACCCACAGATACAGACCAACCCACAGACACAGACCAGCCCCCTATCATCGACACAGAACAACCCACAGACACAGATACAGACCAACCCACTGACACAGAGCAGCCCAACATCACAGACACAGACCAGCCCCCTATCACCCATACAGAGCAACCCACAGACACAGCTACAGACCAGCCCACAGACACAGAGCATATTACCACTAACCCCACACAGACTTCTGACGTTTTGAGCAACGAGCACGCAGCCCCAATAGTGGAAGTTAGTGGCACTGTTGTTGAGGAAAACACAGAGATCCAGGTGGCTGGTGAGGCGTCCAGTGGCGGCTCGGAACAAACCAGCAACGAAGCTCCAGGTACGATTGAGCCTCAGGAAGCACCAGCCGAAATCACCATAACACCGCCTGAGGAAGGCCAGAAGGAAGGGGCCGAGCCCGAGGCGGAACCAGAGCTATTCTGTTCAGACGACGACGCTGAGATGGCTGATGAGAAACCTGACATCTCTTCCCCAGAGAAACAGCTCACCAGGGCGCTGCCGTTCGACGCTTGCATCATACCTCTCAAGTCCTTGACTGAAGCCGAGCTGGCTTTGCATGAAGAACGCATGGCTCACTCTGTTGAGGGCCACTCTGGCCTGGCCGGGGCGAGCAGTTTTCAGAAGATCAAAAGAACCAAACCTGTAGGGGCTTCAGGTCTGTCCAAGGGGTTAACTCCCAACCCCCGCATCCGCTGCGAGGACTGCGGCTTCGTGGCGGACGGCATGAGCGGCCTCAATGTGCACATCTCCATGAAGCACCCGTCCAAGGAGAAGCACTTCCACTGCATGCTGTGCGGCAAGTCCTTCTACACGGAGAGCAACCTGCACCAGCACCTGACCAGCGCCGCCCACCTGCGCAACGAGCAGGCCAGCATCGAGGAGCTTCCGGAAGGCGGCGCCACCTTCAAGTGCGTGAAGTGCACGGACCCGTTCGAGACGGAGCAGGAGCTGTTCGTGCACATCAAGGAGAAGCACGAGGAGCTGTTGCGCGAGGTCAACAAGTACGTCCTGGAGGACACGGAGCAGATCAACCGCGAGCGCGAGGAGAACCAGGGCAGCGTGTGCAAGCACTGCGGCAAGGTGTGCAAGAGCAGCAACTCCATGGCCTTCCTGGCGCACATCCGCACACACACAGGTACGTTGTCTCCCAAAACATTTATTAGAAAACCTTCACTGCTATTGTTTTTGTTAATGATAACATACCTCGTTTTTTAAAAATGAGTTATTTTAAAGTCATTGATAGCTGCATCACTAATATTCATAGGTGCTATTATACAGTGTATACACCACTTAGAATGTACCAGCATTGTCAATCATTACATGTGTTGAACATCAGGTTTTGAGATACTGTAGTCTAGCCTATATAGCGGTATCAGGGCCAGGCCAGGTATCAGAGGAGAGGCATGGTTCATGTAGTGGTGTGAGCTTAAGCCATGCATTGGAGGAATGGAGACGGTAAAAGACTGAGCTGCAGGAGATGCTAATGGACCACGGATTGGGATTCCCTGTGCACCGCCTGGTCAAAGACATGTGCGACTCATAATTGATGTGTCCATTACCAAGACTCGGTTGTAATTATAGTCAATAAGTCTCTGTAAATGTGTTAAAGCTTTGGCTAAAAGCATTGGAGACCCAAAAGGGAGGTGGGCTAATAATTTAAAATAATCAATGCAGGCGTATTCAAAGCCCTTCATTTCCCTTGTGTGTGTGTGTGTGTGTGTGTGTGTGTGTGTGTGTGTGTGTGTGTGTGTGTGTGTGTGTGTGTATGTGTCAGCCTACACGGTGAGCTGATTATCCTCAATCCATTAAGATTTATCTTGTCATTTATAATGCAAATCAGGGTTCGGCTGGTCAGGTCTATGACTGGGGAATGTCTGGCGGGTTAAGAATAGAGGGCGCTCCATTACTCTTCCTTGACCATGTGTATTAATTGCTTTTAAAATCAGCTTAATGTAGGAATGAGAAGTGAGGGCGCCATCAATAAATGCCCTTCTCTGCTTCCTCCGGTCCGTCCCCCTTTCAGCCCAAACTTTAATGGTACTTTAATTGGAGTACAGGCAGAGCTCTATGGTCGTTCTGGGTGTATTATGGTGTCTCTCTGTGTGTGCGCGTGTGCCTGAGGTTGTGCGTGTGTGTGTCTGTGTCTCTCTCTCTCTGTGTGCGTGGAGTGACTGACTAATGGCCGAGGAGGGTTAAGGTGTGTGGACCGTCTCGGAGAGTTGACGGAGAGGTTGCCAGCAGCAGAGTCAATGAGAGGTACTGCCACGATGCACTATGGTAGTCATGTGGGTTCAGAATGCTCAGATACTCAGGCTGCTGCTGCTTTCTCTAAGTGTGCGCCCTTACCCATCACTGAGACGACATGATTAGGCCTACTTCTGTTTGGGATGACCTCTCAACTTCTAATATGGGGTGAAGAGTCACCATCGTCTCACCATTGCAAACTGGTTCAGGCTGGCATATGGTCTGTTTTGCTGGGGTACGTCTTACGATTGATTAATTCAGAAAAATAAAAGCATACAAGCAGAGCAGCTAACGGTCTTTACTTTGGCATTCCCCTCATGTCTCTGTGGCTCAACAAAACCACACTTTGTGGTTACGTGGCATGGGGAGACTCACACATACTGTACAGTAAGACTGAATTGAAATTCTGTTTGTTGTACAGGCGAGTAGTCTGAAAGGACAGACAACATCAATAAGAGAAAGATTACGAGGCCAAATGATCAACATTTTGATGTATTCTTTGTGTGATATTTTGTTGAATTTGTAATATTCTGTTATGAGCCTGCTACAGTATTTCATATTGCCATGTAAACAACGCCATTACTCTGGTCCCAGCTGAGGAAAAGTGTTACTTAAGCAAATGAAAACAGTGACACTTTAAGAAGATGTGTTTATCAAAGTCAAGGGCACATTTGGAGGTCTCGATTTGAGTATTGTCGTTATTTTTTAGGTGGCTTTTTCGATTGAATTATCTCCTTATTTATGAGTTTGTTCATTTTCTTTGCCTATTTGTAGAATGCACCTATTTCTTAGCATTTTGACACCGTATGCTAGTTATTATTATTGCTAAGTTCCCTCATTACATTGAGTTATTCTCTCTTTGTATGTGGTCATTTATCGTGTACACTTCTTCCAGTGCTGTGGAACAGGACTGTGGGGTCCACCAGTGTTTGGACTGGGAGCACGTCCAGATCGTTTTAATTAAACCAAGATTTTTTATTTACTTGATTAATCAGTGAAATCAGGAGATGGTGGGAGGCTGCACGCATATTTGTCAATTTGTCCCCTGGGGGGAAAAAAAAGACTTACATTTTGCCAATGAGGATGCAACTGGATTTGCATTTTGAGCTAAATTGGTCACTTTTTCATTTGAGAGAGCTGTCTGACCTTCTGAGGCCTGGGGTGGGTTGAAGTAATGGCCACACACATATAATCACCACACACACTCTTTCTCTCTAACAAACAAACAAACACACACACACGACACACACACATACGCACACACACACACACACACACACACACACACACACACACACACACACACACACACACACACACACACACACACACACACACACACAATGAGTTTCTGAAGGTGTACAACAAAACGAGTTACAGGAACTTGATTTGTATGTGCTGGTCTGGCTGTACGATGTCTGATCGGGCCTCTCTTGATGAAAAAGTTGATCCTGGGGTGGTAGACAAACATGGATAGGATATTATGTTCCCACAACATTTGATTGAAAATTCAACACTGGGAAGAAAAAAAATCTGTCCCTTTTAAATATGTTTTAAAAGGGGTTTATCTACTCCGTGTTTATGCCTCTGTGTCCAGTATGAAGGAAGTTAGAGGTAGTTTTGAGAGCTAATGCTAACTAGCGTTAACGCAATGACTGATAGTCTATGGGTATCTGCTAGCATTGCCAAATCCTGAAGTATCCCTTCAGGGAGAGAGAGAGAGAGAGAGAGAGCAAGCAAGCGCATTGCGGGTCATTACCCATCTCATCTCGAATGTGAGGGAGCCACATTGCCCCTGTGTGGTTGGCAATATTAATTTAACAATTTCAATAGTCAATTTCAGTTTCATGGAGGCTGTTTAAGTGGAGTGGTGGAGTATTAACATGATGAGACGTGAGAAGGGAGGGATGCTACGTCTCTCTCCTCCTGCCATGCCTCATACTCACTCACACAGCCATCTGGCCAGATCCTCTGCGCCTGTCACTCGCTTCACCTCGGCTTGGGCGTGTGCGTGTGTTTGTTTTGGGGAGCACATCATAGGGGTGTGTATCGATGCTAAATGAAGAGGCCCGATTCACCGGCGCTCATGTGTTAACGCCCCTCCCTCGCCTGTTTGCGGGCCTTGTTAGCACGCGCTTGCCTTTCAATCTTCGTTACCGGCTTAAAATTCAACGTGTCGTACTTCCAGCTCGCGGCAAGTGAACCGTGTATGAACAAATTAGTAATCTACACAAAGTGCTTAATCAAATCAGCGGCTGCCCCTGAAATAAATATTGCAATGAGTCTTGGGATATTCACTGGGAGAGCGGATTGCATAGCGAGTATATTATAGGAGGTTTCCAGTCAGATTAGTGTGTCGTACTGGAGAACTGCTGCTTTAGTCTGTCTGCATGGGACCTGGCCCTAGTCTGTCTGCATGGGACCTGGCCCTAGTCTGTCTGCATGGGACCTGACCCTAGTCTGTCTGCATGGGACCTGACCCTAGTCTGTCTGCATGGGACCTGGCCCTAGTCTGTGCGACACCATCCACAAGAATGGCCCTTACTTGTAATTGCATACACATCTTGTGTATATTCTATCTACACAAAGAAATAACAACGGCTGGGGTTCAATTCATTTAGGAGAAAATAGCACTGTTGTTGCAATCATGAGTTGACTTATGCATAAATATTATAACTAGGCTAACTGAAACAGCATTGGACTATTATTTTGGGGCATATTTACAATGCTACAGTACTATTCTGCGGCATGCTGCAGCGCCTGTTTGATTGAATAGGCCTTCCCCAGTCAGTGTGTTCTATTAGCCTAGGGGGTGGTGTCCCGTCTAGCCATCATGGGCGCTGACGATCCATAGCAGCCCCCTCTCTCGCTCTGCTGCTCTTAAATGACAAATGGCGGGCAGAGACTGTGCCACTCTCTGAAATGCCACTGCCACCCCACCCTCCCCATTTTATTAATGAGAATAATTAGAAGGATACCTCCCTGCAAAGCCAGGCAGAGTGATTAGCGCTTTTAACGATGGAACGTGGTAGTGAGTGCACACAAAATTGATTTACGCGTTCTGCCTGACCTTTGGTATCCAATTTACGCATCCAGAAGCAAAAGAAGGGAGAGTAGGTAAGAGAGAGATGGAGAGAGTGACGGGGAAAGATAGAGAGGAGTAGATTGAAGGAGAGAAAAGCCATGTACTCACTGTAGGAGCTTGTGTTTTGTTTTTTTATACAGTACCAGTCAGAAGTTTGGACACACCTGCTCATTCAAGGGTTTTTCTTTATTTTTACTATTTTCTACATTGTAGAATAAAAGTGAAGACATCAAAACTATGAAATAACACAAATGGAATCATGTAGTAACCCAAAAATATTTTAGATTTTAGACTCTTCAAAGTAGCCACCCTTTGCCTTCATGACAACTTTGCACACTCTTGGCGTTCTCTCAACCAGCTTATTTAATAGTTTTGATGTATGTCCTGGACTCAGGGTGTCTGGTTGTTTTACAGTCAATCTTGGGCAGTAAAGTAGCACAGTAGCAGTTAAGAATATTCCACATTTCAACAACCTGACTAACAACAAGAATTCACCACGCCGTCGTTCGGTGTCACCATCTCTGCAATTGTGCAAAGATCTTTCCGTTTGAATGCTATTAAAGAATGTACCTCCATTGTACCTCCCCCGGCCTTATAGCTCTACTCTACCTTCACCCCTACATCTATAACCACTCCTTTCTTTTTATTATACTGTTTTATAGTCATTTGTGTATTTTCTTCCCCCAATAGATAAAGTAGGATACATTGACTTCGCTTATTGTTCTGCAGGATCGAAGCCATTCAAGTGCAAAATCTGCAACTTTGCCACCGCCCAGCTGGGTGACGCCAGGAACCACGTGAAGAGACATCTGGGCATGAGAGAGTACAAGTGCCACATCTGTGGGTGAGTACCACAGTCAGAGACTAGTCACTACCTTTTTAACTGGGGACGCCCCGGGTTGTGTTCATTAAGTTCCAAGCGGCAGAAAAAAAGGTCAGAAACGGCAAGGTACTATCTGAACTTAAGGCGAAACGCTTGTTTTCCTTTTACGTTGCTACGGTCTTATTGGGTTTTTAAGCCGTTTTTGCCATTTAGGTTGGATCACAAGATAAAGATCCCCTTGCTCTGAAAACCATTATTTCCTCTCTGATTGTGATATGTTTCAATACAATCTGTCATATCTCATCATAGTCAACATAAAAGCGCAGCAGCGCAGGGCTCGGCCTATAAACTCAAAGTAAAATGCTTCTGCGTCTCTTTCGTACTGCATTTAGGCCAAGTTCAGTTCAGTTACGTTTCATTCCCGTGCTTGATCTTCCTACAATCTTACTGTGTTCACATGGACATGTAGGACTGTTTCTGTGTCATTTGGAAATGTACTAAATCGCAGGATCTTCAGCTTGTACCACGTTCTCTGCGCCTATGTGGTACATAGATGAAGACGTGTAGTTATTTAGTCTCCCTCAATGCTTCTGTGTAAACTGTTGTGTTTAAACGTGTTCCGTTTAGTTCGGTTGCTATGTTTTCGTTCTGCCACAGTTGAGTGGAATGAACGTGTTTATTTGTCGCCTCCGTTCACAAACGTTTTACAGAAGGGAAAACAGATTTTGTTAAGCACAGCTACCTCTAATGAGGAAAAAGACTCATGTTTCACAAGCCCTCCAGCTAAAACATTTTCCCCAAGTGCTATAAATGTGTTAGGGCTTTGACCAAGAGAATATGCACATGCACACACACTCTGGTGTGTGTGTGTGTGTGTGTGTGTGTGTGTGTGTGTGTGTGTGTGTGTGTGTGTGTGCGCGCGCGCGCATATTCACTTGGTCAAAGCCCCAACACATTTATAGCACTTGGGAAAAAGGCTTTAGCTGTGTGTGACACACACACACACACACACACACACACACACAGAGAACACAGTTCTCCAATGTGCCTGACTACCTTTAAATGAGTCTACTAAATACAGCTTCTGGTTTCACAAATCATGCGGATGGAGGAGCTATCTCCTGCCTGAGCCAGACACTGGTGACAAATCGGCCCTGTGTGCTTGTGTGCGTCTGTGCTTGTGTGCGTGTGTGCGTGTGTGCGTGTGTGCGTGTGTGCGTGTGTGCGTGTGTGTGTGTGTGTGTGTGTGTGTGTGTGTGTGTGTGTGTGTGTGTGTGTGTGCGTGCTCACTACTGACTGATCACCGGGGCAACTTTCCTCTTGACTAAAGAGCAGCAAACAAAGAACAGACCAGAAACACCCTCATTAAGGCCAAAGTAGACATACTCTCTCTTCCCAAAGTATCCAGATTAGATAATATAGGCCCACATATATGTGGCTAATCTGAATGCAGAGCTGTTGCTAATGGTTGTTCATGTCTCAGTTAATGCAATTTCCCTTTTTTCGGGTTTGGGCTGACCTAGAAAGTGAGATTACAATGTAGGCTGGCCATTAGGCATTCTGTTGCACACACTGGGTGAGGTGATATTTTGCGAAACAAAACCCTTTTTATCTAATGAAATCGTTTCTCATTATTACGATTTATCATCTTGATTACAATAGCTGAAGCGTTAATTTAAGTTCACCCGACCGAAGTTTCTGGAACTACAAAATTGAAATTCATACGTTTAGCAAAATGTGGTGGTTTTACACACAGAGATACAATTACTGGAACGTACCAAGCCCCTCAGACCATGGCAATTTGACTGGAACATTCATCAGTAATTCTATTTCTATGGTTCTACATGACTTCCCTGCTTTGTGAGACAAGCCAATGTAACGTTAACCAGTAGTCTGTTCATTCATTTCCCATTACTATCACAGAGTGAGCTCATCCTGCTCTCGTTAGAATGTTGAGGAGGAGCAGCAGCGTTGTTTAACTCAATCTAAACACGTGTGTGGTCTTTCTCCCTGCGCCATCGATTGGCGCTCCCACCGGTGAACTCTGTGGCTGCGAATATTACCCGCGTTTGACACTGTGCGCTAACGATTGAGACGCCCCCAAATGGATGCGGTGCCCCTCTGCTGTCCACCTCACTTTAGCTGAGCCGTGAGCCTCGGAGGGCTGCTCGTCTCCGCTGAGGACTCTGGGAAGTTGTTGATAGTTAAAGATCATATTGTTGTGGCATTTAATTAACAAATGCAAATCAAGGCCAGGACAGATAGGCACCTCTGACCCAGCTGCCAATCAAACGTGAGAAGGCTGTTCAGTATAGGTAGGCTGTGTTGTGTGTACACCATGCCTTTACACTCTCTCTTGCTCCCTTTTTTCAGTTAATAGTTACTTCCTTTTTGTTTTGGTTCCTTTTTCTTTCGTTGTGTCTTTCTTGTCCTTCAGAGTGACACGTCTCTTAGCTGATATCCTCTGCTTTTTACAGCAAGTACATTTTATGGGGTATATTTTTCTTAATTGTATTTATTTTTTTACCCTTTTTCTCCCTAATTTCATATCCAATTGGTAGTTAGTCTTGTCCCATCTCTGCAACTCCCGTACGGACTCGGGAGAGGCGAAGGTCGAGAGCCGTGCGTCCTCCGAAACATGAACCTGCCAAGCCACACTGCTTCTTGACACAGCGCTCGCTTAACCCGAGAGCCAGCCGCACCAACGTGTCGGAGGAAACACCGTACAACTGGCGACCAAAGTCAGCGTGCATGCGCCCGGCCCACCATAAGCAGTCGCTAGAGCGCGATGGGACAAGGACATCCCGGCCGGCCAAACTCTCAACCTAACGCGGACGATGCTGGGCCAATTGTGCACCGACTCATGGGTCTCCCGGTCACGGCCGGCTGCAACACAGCCGGGATCGAACCCGGGTCTGTAGTGACGTCTCAAGCACTCCGATACAGTGCCTTAGAACCCTGCGCCACTCGGGAGGCCCTTAATGTATTTTTTAACTGTCTTTTTAGCCATTTAAGAATGCATTATTCAATAGTAAAGACCAAATAAAATATTTTCAACCAAACAAATGACATCTATTTTTTTGATACCCAAAGGGGCCCTAAAATACAAAATCAAATAGCTAAATGATCCATGGTATCCATCTTAAAACAATTCCATATGTCAGCTCAGAACAAGCCCCCCCCCCCCCCGATGGCTTAGACTTTTAAGAATTAAAATACTGAATCTTGCAGCAATGACATCTCCTAACTGATTGATGTAGTCCTAAGCTGGCCATAAAAACATAACCTGCAAAAACAGCAGAAAAACACAAATTGCCCCCCCTAGCACATACAGTACGGCAAGATTCCTCATACTGTATTTAATTGGAAAAAAATACTTTTACACACAAGGCTGTTTCTTGTCTTTTCTCTGTGTGTGGTGTGTGTCGGTCCACAGTGGGCCTAGGCCATTTAATGAGCACTCCCTTCCTCTCCTCCATCATGTTCTCTCCTCCCAAAAGGCCCTGGATTCAGCATTTCAGCATCCCTTACCCTCACCACTTCCCCCCCATAGCCCCACCGCTCTCGCCTCACCCTCCCCAAAGATGCCGTGGACGGCCAGTGCTGTTTGTAGGTGTTAAATTATGCATCAGTAGTCTAAACGCTGTGAAGCATTGGTTTAATATCTGGGGGCCAAGGCGTTGGAAGTATTAACAACATCCTGGATGGTCCTCCCATTGGACCTGGTTCTATGATATCATATCGGCCAGACGGCCACCATAGTTGGAACTACCCGTCTACTAGCTCTAGTTTAAACTTTAACGCTTTCTCTCTTCATCTCCCAGAAAAGTTGTCCGTCTTTTCGGCATCTGAGAGCCCCCCCCCCCCCCCCTCCCTCCGTTGACTTAGTAGCCGAGTCCGGAGTATATTTAGTCATAATTTCATGTTGGTGTCATGTGATTCGAATGGAACAGGATAGGGTTGGCTCGCGTCAGGCTTTTGTGTCTCCCCGTCTGTGAGTGTGTCTTTGCTGGTCCCAGAATAGCCCCATCAGTTCAGTTCCACCCTCCCCTCCCTTCCCCCAGCTCATCCTCTGTAGTATGCCTTAATGCCCAGGCCTGTACCAGTGTGTGAGCGTGTTTGCATGCGTGTGTGTGTGTGTGTGCGCATGCTCGTGTGTGTGTGTGTGTGTGTGCATCTTAGTGCTCTGCTTATCCAGAGAAAGCCGTCACTTAACTCAGCCCCTCCATTGTGTGTCCCCCCACCACCACTCCCACCCCTCTTCCTCCCTGACGTGATACTCTTTAATCCTCAAACAGAATCTGGTTTTTAACTCTGACTATTTTTCTGTGTTTTTTTCCCCCTCCTCCATTTTAACGTTAATGGTCGTCGCAGATGAAGAAAGGGATTCCTATGAGGGTGATTACAACGTCACTCCCCCGATCTCTCCGCCGCCCCCGAAATAATTGTACATCATCGCTTCATAACGTGTCAGAGGGGTGTTGGTGGCGTGCAATTAAAACCGGCGAATATAATACAGGAAATTACGGCCTGTCAGATCGGTGAACAACACAGTCGGTATTTGAGTTACACTTAATCATCATGTGCATTAGCGACTTCATCGGATTTCCACTCTGGTGTGAAGCTCTCTCTCTCACTGTTAAGGCTTTGGATTGTGTCTGAAAGTACAACACCCAGGCTATAGCTCTGTTCTTATGCGAGGAGACGACATTTGAAAGCTCATTGCCTTAGTAAGTTATATAGGTTCATGTGAACGAAAAGGATCACCCATCCATGTGCATGCGGAGCGAAATGGTATGCAAAAATACTGAATTCATTATCACACAACAGATGTAAACATTGAATATTTACTCCCAACAAGCCAGACACCACAAGCCACGTTATGTTTGCATAATTCATTTGCAATCGTTACAAAAAGTTCTAAATTAGCTTGTATCTTGATTGAATAGACATTTTTCCTCGCCTATACTCAACTCAGGATTTTTTGTGTGCTTTTTAGGTCATGTTGTCCTGTGTATATGAAAAACAACTAATTCCCCCCCATCAGAAACACACATAGCGTTTATCCACATTATACGAAGTATCAATGTTTACTGTTTTGGTACCCATCTTCCCTATCACGTCAGTTAGCGTGCACGATCCTTATCGACCAAAACAAACACATTTTGCTTTGATTCGCTTAACTTTATTTAGTGCGGCATTATCGGAAATGAAATAAGTAACGCGAAAGGTCATTTGGGAAAGAATGCAGAAAGGCTGGTCTGGAAAGGTTAAGTATGTGATAGAGCTGTTTGGATGATAACGAGGAGGGGTGCGTCTGCTTGGAGAGCTCAGGGTTCTGTTTCTGACTTCTTGTGTGCGCCGCGATCGCTCTTTATGACCGGGACAGGTTTACAGCCCGTTAGCCCGCCATAACACGATAAAGCACCCCATAATAGATTGGATGTGTTTAGTAGCCTTGGGCTGATGTTTGTAAAATTAATGTTTTGGCAGAAGGAACACACGCACACACACACACACACACACACACACACACACACACACACACACACACACACACACACACACACACACACACACACACACAAAAGCCATGACTGGACAGTATCTATAACAGTCGTATACAATATGTAACACAGTTTGCACATATTCCACAGTCAGATTGCGTTAGATTCTTCAGTACATTCCACTGACCTATATGCTGGTATAAGGCATGCAGTTATTGAGGAAATATTCAATCAGAGCCATAATAATTTCATGAGCTGGGACCGTCCTCGACCTGTTAATCAAAACTAAGCAATGTTACTCTTAGTAATGTGACCCCAAACCTCTTTTCCAAAACCAGATTTATGCTTCACATTACACTTTGTGACAACTTTAGGGCGAAAGTGTTGTGTCGGTCTCATATTTGTGAGTATGTTTTTTGTATTGGCTGAATGGGCCCAACTGAGCATCTCTTTTGTATCTAGCATACGTACTCTCTCTTTCTGAACTCCTACATCCTTTTAGGCCTTACCTCTTAATAAGATCCTCAGACAGTTAACGGTCAGGCTAGGTCCTGCTTGCTCTTTAGTGGCCTCCAAATGGGGGCTGAGGGGCTTTATAATCAAAACATTCCCCTTTTAATCAAACAAAAACAATCAAACAAAGCCAGACGCCATAAACGGCAGGATCAGTACTTTAGCTAAAGCAGCTAACTCAGCACAGCGCACACACTCTGGAGGGCTGGCTTGTTATCACATCAGCAAAAGAGGCTGCATTGTCTCATTGGCTGAGTTTGGATGGGCCTGTTGGAGTCAATTGGCCTTGCCACACCGTACCCTGTTGTACAACGGAAACTTGCGTCGAAAGCTGTAATGGGTTATGATTATGATAGAGATTTATGGAAAGGGGTTGTCTGATCGCAGCCTTGTTGTATGGTTAAGCACAAAATGCTCCCCCCTGAAATGACATGCTTTATTGGTTCGCTTAGACATTTTGGAAAAGTCAGTTCAAGAGATCCTTTAAATATCCAGACAATCCACGATTGGCATTCTCTTCTGGCCTTCGCTCTGAGTGAAAGGGAGAGCTTGGCTAGTTCCCAAAGGCTCAATGTCCTTGTGGGTATGTTTGTTCCCCCCCCCCCCCCCCCCCCCCCCTCCGCTTGGTGCCTGTCTGGCACACATCACTCCCAATCACGACACACAGGGACCTCCGTCTCACCAGAAGAAACGAGTGGACCTTATGTCTCGAGGTAGTTTTATACACAACAAAACAGCTCCTATGGGGACGTCTGGGGTGAGAATGGTGAGGGAAGAGAGCGAGAGGAAGGAAGAGGAAGAGGGTCGAGAGAGATGGAGAGAGAGAGGAAGATGAGGAGAGGGAGAGAAAGTACATACGGTAGATATCACCCGTGCATTGCTCTCTTTGTGTGTTGGTATCAGGGGATAGCAAACGGCACACAATAACACATGCCCTTAGGCATTATGGGGATGTCTGTAAGTTGAACGGAAACCCGTGTTGAATTGCGACTCTATCAAAGATTTACATGCAGTTAATGCAAAGGAAGAACAACGATCTCTGCTGTGGCTCAGAAACAAATCTCCTTGTTTAAAAAGAAGAAATCCCTTGTTCGAGAGATAAAATCCAAGCGATTTGATTCCATCGAGCTAATCCTGTCATAGGTAGATTTAGGAGTTGCGCACCGACGGGGGGGGGAGAGAAGTTAATGAGTGATTAACCACAGCAATTAAAAGATGAAGAGGAGGGAGAGAGAGAGAGAGTAGAGAACGGAGAGAGAAAAAAAAAAGTGTATAATTAAAATATCCGTCCCTCTCT
The DNA here is from genome assembly GCF_901001165.1 of Salmo trutta. Lineage (NCBI taxonomy): Eukaryota > Metazoa > Chordata > Actinopteri > Salmoniformes > Salmonidae > Salmo > Salmo trutta. Next base: position 46,662,244 of record NC_042959.1, on the reverse strand, counting down.
TTGTCAAAAGTGCGTGTGTCATCCACTGTGCACTTATTAAAATCCGGGAGGGGAAGGAGAGAACAGTGCTTCATTCCAGAACTCCTGAAGTGTCTGGTAATGTGCCCGCGGATGGAAGCCGAAGAAGGCTGTAACTCATGTTTAAGTGTGCGGCCGTGTCATTGCAGGTTCACGTTCATGCATTTCTGTGTTGACACCCATTGGGGCAGGGATATTTGGCAGTCAGGAGTAATTTCACTTAATTAATGGGATGCATATTTGATGGAGGAATAAAATATCCCGGCTCAGCAAAGTGGAAAAGGGGAAAGATTTAGTGGGAGTTAAAGGTGGAGGGGAGAGTCATTTGTGCATTCAGTTACCGCTGCTTGAGAGACGGAGAGACGGGGAGTGAGAGTGAAAGTGAGAGTGTGTGAGAGAGAGAGAGAGAGAGAGAGAGAGAGGGCGGTGGGCGTGAGGGGAAAGAGGGCAAGAAGGATATGGGTTGATAAAGATAGAGGGAGTGAGAGTCAGTAGGAGGGAGGGCAGAAGGAGAGAGAGAGAGAAGGGGAGGATGAGCGGAAGTGTGAGAGATGGATGGCACTGTGTGTGGGTTGACACAAAGCTGAGTTGAAGTGTAGAGGGGAATGGGATGTCCCTCCATTGAGAGGGCAATCAGAGTGACAGCGTTTGAGTTAATTGATATCCGGAGTGAGCCCCCCTTCTCAGTACAAACAGGCACATGGTTTGCAAACTTGTGTCGGAGCTGCCGGCTGCTGAGGGCCTTTTAAATATGCATGAGGGTGCTTTTAAAAGGGGGTTCAGCGATGCTGGAGAGCGGTTGGTCCCCCCACCATGCGCACACACACATGTATACACACACACAACGTGGTGCCACCAGGCGAACCCGTGGCCCAGTGAAAAGCTTGTCATGCTGCTCTTAATCTCCCCTGGCTCTTTTTAATTGACTTCCTGTAGGTATAGATTATTTCATGGTGAGTTCACTGTGGAGATGTTTGATACCATCCGGGAGACTGGCATCTGGGATGCTGTTAGCTGGCTAGAGACGAGCCACCCATCCGTCGCCTGTCTCTTCCTCCCCTCCCTATCTCTCTCTCCTTCTCACTTTCTCCCTGTCTTTATCTCTCACTTTCTCTCTCCCTCTCTCTCTCCTCATCATTCTCTCTCCTTTTTTCTCCCTCTCTCCCTCCCTCTGTGACGGGCCAGACTTATTAAAATGGGTGAGAGGCAAAATGCAATCACTCATTGCCATCATCATAATTGAGCTGATATACCTGCTCTGTGGTGGCTCTACCCTGACAGGAGAGAGGAGTGGATGGGACGCGTGTGTGTGTGTGTGTGTGTGTGTGTGTGTGTGTGTGTGTGTGTGCGTGTGCGTGTGCGTGTGCGTGTGCGTGTGCGTGCGCGTGCGCGTGTGCGTGTGCGTGTGCGAGTAGTCCAGGTTAGGACAGGACAGAGTCTGATCCCCTCTCACTCTGTCACACACACACTCTGGCCCGCGTCTGTTACACTCGGAACGGACCTCCCATTTTACTAAATCGACTCACATCCTCCCTCACAGAAAGTACACTTGCAGTGTTTTTATTTGACTGGGGGAAGGGGAATGTCTTGTCAGGACTCATAATGCCAGTTTGTTGTCTGTGAGGAGAGACCGACGTTCGGTGAAGTCTGTCGTTTATCGTAAGCCGGTCTGGTGCGTTGTTGACTAACCATCCAATAGTTCCCCACTGGGTACAAACTTGTTGAATCGTTGTTTTCACGTCATTTCAACGAAAAAAATGTAATGTGATGACGTTGGATCGACGTGGAAAACTGACTGGATTGGCAAAAAGTCATCAACGTAAAGGAATTTTAGATTACTATTTTTTAACCTAAATCCAATGACTTGGTTCACATTTATGTTGATTTCACGTTGGAATTCATGTTATTGACAACTTCATCAAATATAAATCAAAACTAGATGTTGAACTGACATCTTTACCCAGTGGGTTACGTGTCCTAACTTGAGGACCTTGCATGAATTTCACTTCAAAGTCAGAGTTATGCATGCTATTCTCAAGTTAGGATTCGGCTGGTATTGCTTAGGTGAGTGTGCGAGGGGAGTTCCTTACTGATCAGTGACCGTAATTCATCAGTCAAGTACAAGGGAGGAGCGAAAACCCGCAGACACTTGGCCCTCCGTGGAATGAGTTTGACACATGTGCTTTAGGACATATTTCACCTTCAAGAAATCCCGCCGATCCTCAGTTTTGTTTGGCGATATCCACCATTTTCTTTGAAAAAGGTGTTAATATTCAATAATGATTAATGGGATTAATATTAGAAATGAGATTACACGCCAGCTCAAACAACCAATTAGCCAGGTCAGCCGTGATACAAGTCAGGATTGGACGTCCATCAAAGTCTGAGGATGTCGGGAGATGACATGGAAGCCTGCCACTAGGGGCAACAGTGAGCGCTGTTACCTTCAAGTAGGTTTCGGTTGTGGATGGGGAATAAGCATCTGCCTCTGATTCCGAAGATTGCAAGTTCAAATCCAGTAATAGAACGTTTTTTTAACAAATATTTTGGTTTTAAGCCTATCCCAAACCTTAACCCAAACCTTAACCATTCAGAGTTAATGCCTAACCTTAAGAATTTGGAGTTAATGTCTGAACTTAACCCTAACCTTAAAAATTCTGAGTTAATGCCTAAACGTAACCATAGCCTTAAAAATTCTGAGTTAATGCCTAAACTTAAACACTTTGAAATTCAACGTTTGGAACAACTTAGAAATTTGACGTTTGAGAAATGGATTAACGTCTAATTCTGACCTGAGACTGTGAGAGCTGGTAGACTACACAACCATCTTAGCCCAGTGCTTTCCATTGCCCACATAATTGATTCATTAAAATGGTAGATTTATTGTATTTCTACTGTACCTACAGTAAATGATTGAAAGTCAACCGTAAACACGATCTGTAGACAGCGTGGCCCTCGAGGCTCGTATCCCTGCCCCTCTCCTTATGGCGATTCCTTATCCATCTCTGACAGCAAAAATATTCCGCCATAAAACCTGGCAACACTGCCTAACATATAAAGCCCTCCGTCACTCCCACCGCCCAGCTCTCCTTTAGCTCTCTCAACACACCCTCGGACCCTGAAATCACCGGGCCTCCCTGCCAGCCTCGGCTCCCTGGACGGGTATATACGGCCCCCCCAGGTAGCCCCACAGCCTCCATCTTTTAAATACGAGGAAATAATGGCGGGTGAGTGATGTTGCTCGTGTCCTTGACTGGGATCCTCTGTCAGCTATAGCTACAGCTCACTCGCTCCAGGTCCCTCAGGAGACCTAAAATACCCCCAGAAAAACTCATCCAAGGCTTGTAGATGTGGTTGCAGCAGCGCAATGTCTGTTTTTGTACCGTGTGTGTGTGTGTGTGTGTGTGAGTGGGTGTATTTGTATAGTCTATGTGTCTGTGCTTGTATGCCTGCGTGTGCGATGTGTGTACTTTGTGCACACTCATATGCGCATCGCTAATATCTCACACACACATTGTTTTCCTATGTGTCTGTGTGTGTTTTTGTATGTTTTGTGGTAAAGGCATAATCTAGTACTCTACATGCACTTGCCTGCCTGTTGTCCGGCTGTATCCCCTCTAGCCTGAGGGCCGATGTGGGAGTTTAGCGGGTTGGAGGACCCTGGTCACTGAGAGGTTACAACAGGCTCCTTCTACGGCTCCCTCTAAAATCTCCCCATCATCACAACTGCCATCAGATTGCCCCTCGGCTCCTCACAAGGGGCGAGAGGGCTAAATTTGGGACATGGGGAAGTGTCAAGACTGTGAGGGTGCTGGTCAGCGACAGTGGCCGAGACGCACGTTCCCCCTCGGACATCCACAAGTGTCGGACCTGGTTGGCTTCTCGTAGGGGAGAGGCGGACACGGTTCAGAGGGAGGTGGCGCGTTCTACCAGAGTTCCCGCCACAGCGAGAGTCTGCCATAATGTCTTCCTCTTTCCCTGCCACGTTAACCCTTACCAAGCGGGCTGCGGGCTGAACCCTGCAGCCGTCCGTGAAAACGCTGACACATCGATTACCAGAGCAGGAACACAGCAGCACGGGGTTGGCGACGAGGGGGGGATCACGCTCTCTGTGAAAAACCATTTTATTTATTCATTCAGTTTATCCAGTCAACTAACAGAGGTCGGTGTTACAGTGAAGCACTAATAATTATTTGTCTCATACAGTTGCATTCCAAATCAAGTTCCACATGGCCAAACTCCCTCATTTCACCAGCCCCCAATATTTATTTTCAGTGATGATAAAAGACAGCGTGTACAAATGCAACAAAAAAAAATCTTTGAGAGTTTTATGTTCTCAAGTATCCTTTTCTTGGGAGTCAGTAGGAGAGAGAAACTGGAGATGAGTTGTATGTAGTCTGTAATGGACAGTAGATGGCGCCATTTTACTTTTTAGAACGTCAAGAGAGCCTCTAATGTTATGTCTGAGTTGTGCCAAATGCATAATCTGCGATACATGTAATGTATCCTCTAAAAGTTAAAGAAGTAGCCTGTGCATATCGGCTTGATTTTGCTTAATTTTATGAATACTAAAATATCTATATTTGTTCCGTTTTTGCATTCAAGTGAAGTAAAATAGCTGTGCAATATAGAAGTATAATTAGTATAAGTGTACAGTTGAATGGTTTATGTGCAATTTTATTTCTGTATATATTTTCACCATAATTATGATACCATTTTATATCACGCCCACATGAAAATGTCAGTATGCTTTCGTACACAATTGAATTCAGCAAAAAAACATAATCAACCAAGATAATGAAATGCAAAAACATAAAGAAATGCATTAAAAAGACACGCATTAATACTCAACAAGGGGCCTACTTTCAATATGGTACATTTTTCAGGGACTCAATCTCTGGACTTTTTCTAATCCTCTGATACAGAAGTGAGTGTAGGTAGAGAGAGCGGGAGAGAGGCTGGGCACATGCAGGCAGTGGTATCTGTCTCAGTCTGGGTGTCCCTCCTGGTACTGCTTTAACTAGGACAAGCTCCTCTACGCTGGCGGACCTCAGGGGCCGATCAGCAGGTCTCAGGAGAGCCCCCCCACTAGAGCACCGCGCCGGGCTGTCACGAGGGGGCTGACGTTGGGTGGGTGGTGGGGGTGCATGGTGGTGGGAGGCGACGTACCGAGAGGGCAATTACAGCAAGGACAAAGACTACACAGTGATAAGTCCCCACAGCGGCACCCTAATGTAGAGAGCAGGTTAGCCAACTACAAGGACTGGGGAATTGAGCATTGGTCAATTGTGTGTGTGTGTGCGTGTGTGTGTGTGTGTAACCATCCTGGGGATGGTTGCTACCACTCAGGCCTACCTCACTGACTGTTGCTTCCTTAACCTGATCTGTGCCCTATAATACAGGGAAGCCAAACATTACAGGGAAGCCAACTCAAAACCTGCTCATCGTTAGGGACTCATTTGACCATGACCGTAGCCAGAAAAAAATCTCAATCAAAGATAAAAAATAAAAAAAAAACAGATAACATGGATTACATATGCCAATACATGTGGCTCATTGTTGCACCTTAAAATACATGCATTTTATGTGTGAACACATTTAATTAACGAGGATTTTATATTGATCTCTCACTTAACATCTAACAAGTCCTGTCTGCATGTTTCTGATCTAAATTATAAATGTAACATATTGCATATTGCAGAAAAAAATAAACTTTTTTGAATGCCGTGAACGAATCAGTGGAAGAAAGTGAAGTGAATCATTTTCAGAGAGAGGCATTGCATCCTCTTCTCCATTTATTGGTCACTTTGCATTTCCAGCCTGTTTCTGATTATGTTCCGAGTCCGTTATCAGGGCAACAGATCCCAGATGCAGTAGAGAGAGATGCACTTGATACTGCTGTGTTTGCACACACACGTCTGTGATCAGATAAGCGAGCTGCTGGTGCAGTGCTTATTCAAATCAGTGCATGTTCAGAGTGAAGGACCAGGTAAAGGCAATAAGATACAATGCGATAACCTTTCCGGGAGAGGAGAATAGTTTACAATCTGATTCAGTGGGATTCACAGTGGATGCATTGTGCAGTACATGAACAGTTTTAACAGATTCAGATGTTTTTTTGAAAACATTTGCTGAGAATTCCCACGTTGACCACGGGTGTGATGTCATGTTTTAGATGGTTGATATTGTTTGTTTTCCTGTATGGCGTCACCGTCTGAGACATGCTGGTGATTTTTGTATTTGCTTTGTAAATGGATTATTCCTTACCATCCATGTTAACCAGGGTTGGCTGACCACTCATTTCTCTCTTGTTGTGTGTGTTTGTTTGTGTGTGTGTGTGTGTGTGTGTGCGAGAGAGAGAGAGAGAGAGAGAGAGCGAGAGAGCGAGCGAAAGAGAGTGTGTGTGTGTGTGTGTGTGTGTGTGCATGCATGTGTGTGTATATGTATGTGTGTGTGTGAGCGTTTGCGTGTGGGCATGCATGTTGGCCTTCGTCAGTATCACAACTGAAATTACACCTTAATACAGTAGCTAGGGTATTTTATCCGTAATTGTTTTGCCATTTAGTTTTGTTATTTAATTTTTCCGTGATGAAACTACGCATGATTTTTGGAAACATTGGTAAGTGTGAGCATGGAGAGCGGGAGAGAGTGGTAGGCCAGCATTCTCAGGGGCAGAGGGGGTTGAGACATATGTTGCGTGCACTCAGTGCAAGGCTCAGCAGTGATAGTTAAACATTAGGGTGAAGTGTATCCTCTAAGGGGCTGTGTGTTAATGTGTTGGGCTTGTTTTAAACTCAGCCACTGCAGTCCTCACCAGTTAAAACACCAACGCCCTATGTATAACACAGGGTCAAATGGTGCTGAATGGCACACATATTGTGGATAGATTATCATAATAATACTAATAATGATGATAATAATAATGAATAATAATAATAATAATACAAAATAGTGTTGGTGCAGTTTATGTTAGTTTGTTTACCCATGCGTTTTAATAACATGGTAATATTTATGCTGGCAGTATTAAATGTCAAATTATTGTAATTAGTTTAACAAGTTAACTTGTTAACAAATGAGGCTGTTTTGCCATGTTTTGTCTTAGGGGTATACATACATCTACAATACTAGATCGACAGAATGAATGCAAATATGTGTATATACACAAGACATCTTGACTATGAGAACGATGTGATATGGACATACCATATATTTTGTATTTTTATTTTAAAGGAATTTTCAATATATATGCATATTGAAAATGCCAATTAATACTGATATATTCAAATTGTATCATCTATATACTGTATCATTTGGAGATGTATATTTATTCAATACCCTTTAATTAATGCAGAGGAGAGGAGCAATATGATATGCTATTAATTCTATTGATAGCCTGTTTGCTGAACTATCTGACACATCATAAATCTGCTATGTATACTGGGCTATTGCAGTCTTTAGATAAATTATCTCTTCATTTATTTTTATGTCGAATGTCACAGTATGCAGCCTACCAACTGAAAAGATAATAAAATATACCCCCCTTTGAAACCATACGCGACTAATCTAATATATTAGTCACCCGCGTTTGTACATGAGTGAGCAATTATTCTAAAAAGTTTCCGCCGCGTGCAGGGGTGACAAAGGGAATATGCGCGAGGACCCTCTCAGGCTGCGCGAGGACCGTGGACACGTTTGACGGCTGCTTCGAGGCGCTGATAGGCCAAACGGTGGCGGGAATCCGCCATTTTTAATAATCTGGACCATGATGGTTTTTATAAGAGCACACGGCGACCATGACAACTCTAATAATCAGACGAGACGGATGAAGTTTTATTTTACCAGCAAAACAGAGGGGGAAGGAGTCCTTGTTTTTTTTTAACAGGGAGATGAATTTCAGGCATCGGAGATTGGATTTGCCGTGAAAGAATGTCAGCATTAATCAAGGGTTTTTGGGGACAAGGTCGCATGGGTCCTTTCTGCAACAGACCATCCCTCGTCCCCCACCCGGTCTGTTTGTGGGTTTCTAGACTGACAAATATGAGAAGTCCTCTTCATGCACATACGGTAACCGACTAGGCCTATATGTTTGGCTCATCAATGTCTGAGACCTCACTGCAATTTCATTTTTTTCCCTTTTTCAGGATAATCCCGGTTTGAAAAAATAAAAAAGAATGATGCTTTGAGGATATAATTAAAGATATCGTTCAAAGAACAACTTTTTGCATATTTGAATTATTACTGTCATTAAAACCACACAAAATATGGAAATATGATTGCCGGAAGCACATAAATCAATGATCAGCAAGGCCTCAGAGCCCAATAAATATGGGGAGTTAAATACTTTAAAATGCAAATCACATCTCAAAATTTGCATATGGGTGAATTTCAAGGAAGTGTGCTTCCCAAGACCCTCTGAGGTAGAACGGGGTTGGTGGGAAATCAGGCAGTTATTTTTATTTTAAAGACTCATCCCTGGTCAAGTAGGATTGTTATAAATGATCGCTAGACAAAGTGGGTTGACAGACACGGCTGCATCCGCTTTTGTGGATCCAGAAAGTGCCTTAAGTGATCTGAATAATTAGCAGTTAATTATTCTTCATCCATCTAAATCCGAAAAGGACAGATTATGGGGACAGAATTTATAATTTTTAGCCTGGCGTCCTGTCTTGTCCTAATGTGGTAAACTAAAGTGACTGTGAATAATACCTAGTGACCTTACAGTAATTACGCTTCGCCTAGCAATTTGGTTGCAGTTGCTAATTGAGGGTATTGATTCAGGGAGATTCATATTAAAAATACATATGTTTTATGGCTGGTATTTTTCCCCCCATGTCTTTAATGTATTATTCATTATTATTATTTATTTTTTTACAATAATTAGCACACAGGATATGCAACACCAGAGGGTGAAGTGGTTTCTTTGTCCTATCCCTCTGTTGCAGGCAGGTACATTTGGCCAAACTTTGTGCTGAATCTCAAATATGATTTGATGTTGTGGTATCTGCTGTATGCAGGAAGAACATCAGCGTTTTCCACCAAGTTTACATTTAATGCTTCAACATGTATGAGAGTCTCAAGGCAGATAAAGATGGTAAATCATTTTTCATAGAGATGATGATGATGATAATAGTAGTAATTGTAGATCAATTGATCAGATATAAATCAAATTGAACCATATTTAATATAAAAGCAGGCTAATAGAAGTTTCAGTATCATATACATGTATTTATATCCACAGAGGCACCGACCGGTCCAGAAACATAAAAACCCCCGTGTTGTTTTCCCTAGGCCATTTAAAGACACACAGGCACCAGTGGATCAATGGACATGATGTCTCTTTGTGCGTTAACACACGGCTTAGTGTTATGTTAAAAACCTGACGAGGAGCACCTCCTTGGGAAAAGGATAAAAAAAAATATCTGTAGAGTCTGATCTGTGTCCGTGCTCTGTGTGTGTGTGTGTGGGGGGGGGGGGTCTGTCACTGTGTGTTTGTTGGTGTCAGTGCTCTTCTCGTGGCGCCGCCAGGTATTGACCAGTAGAGAGGATGAAGTGGCTTACTCTGCTTTTGTATTTTTAGCATTTCTGTAAAAGAGATACACTGACAGCTTGCAGTTGCGTTGCGTACTGCACCGTATATTCCTGATTGAAACGGACAGTGCTTGTTGTTGTGCAGACACACTCGCCCTGCCTCCAATATGTAAACCCGATTTATCTTTTATTCCCAGTTTAACTTCACGCGTTGCTCAAGAGGACACTTACTTCGAGAAATCCCTTGTTTTATAAGATAATGTGACTGTTCACTGATCTGATCTAGGCTCAGTTGAAAAGACACGGCTTTAGCTCTTTGCATGAGTTTTCCCTTTACATGTTTTGACGGAGTCCGACTCCTCTATTTTATTTCTGTCAGGCCGATTAGCTCGTAGTGGAATGCCAGGCTTGGCCCTACCCCTCCGCAATGGACAGAGGCTGGTTGTGGGCATGTATGTGTGATTGTGTTAAACATACCAGCGCTCAATTAGACGTACCGGTTGTTGATGGGCCTCTCTGTTCTCTATGTTAAAGCCTGCTTGGACGCTTCAGCGCAAATCCATGGTGAAGGACTCAATGGCTGCCGTGTAATCCCATTTACTGTACAGCTAATGGCGTAGGGCTGCACTGGGAGAGAACCCTCCTTAGAGCGAAAAAGGCTTCATTCGGGTTTGATTCAGACTGACCAGTTAGTCTGACCGCTTACACAGCACATATGCATACTGTATGTGATGTCCAGCGCCCCCTACGTAGACAGAGGAGGCACACACATTGGCCGGAGTGGCCACACACTGGCTCGTTGAGCACTGTACGTTCAATCACCGAACGTATCGGTGTAGGATATAGAGGTGCTTTGTCTAGGGAAACGTTGACGGTGTCACATGAAAAAAGGAAATATTTTCTTTAGGATAAAAATGTCTAATAATTTTGATGAGTCAGGAAAAGCAATTTGGGAGTGAAAATGAAGTCATTTAGAACAGACCTCGCATTCTCGTCACCCACTCCAGCACACGTTTCCCCACAGTGTATGAAGTACAAAGGAGAGAGAGAGAGACCCATTTCAGACAGGATACATGGTATGTTACCTGTAAAAAAAAATATATACGGGAATGTTTATATAAGCCCCTTTCAGACAGCCCCTTATTTACCACTTTCTTGCAGGTATACCCCTTTTATACATATCAGTGGGGGGGGGGGGGGGGGGGGCATGGAGGTGCTGTTAAACCATTGGGTCTGTTTGCATTTCAAATTAGGGAGGTCTTTAACAATCGTAGCAGAAAAGCATTCACGCAGACCTGATACCTGTATTTTGGTTACGGGGTCTGTGAAAATGCAGGAGTCATGACTAGGTCTTTAGATGGGTTTTAGTTTTCTGTGTTTTTTTTTGTTTGTTACCACCTACCCCTCAGATATACAACAAAGCAGGCAAAAAGAAGCAAGCTTGGTACATTTGTGGGATTTTGGTCTGTGTATGAAAGGGATAAGAGACCGAGACTGAGAGAGAGAGAGAGAGAGAGAGTGACACTTCCTAACCTCCTGCCAAATGTATGACCACATATTTCCCTCAGATCATACAGGCTCACAAAGAATTGGAAAACAAATCAGACATTGATAAAATCCCATATCTGTTAGGCGAAATACCTCCGTGTGCAGTCACAGCAGCAAGATTTGTGGCCCGTTGCCATGAGAAATGGGCAAACATTGTAAATACGACCTATATTTATATGTCTGTTTATTTATTTTCCCTTTCATACTTCAACTACTTGCACATTGTTACAACACTGTACATAGCCAATAATATAACATTTGAAATGTATATATTATTTTAAAACTTTTGTGAGTGTAATGTTTACTAATGTTTCCCTTGTTTATTTCCCTTTTGTTCATTGTCTATTCCATTTGCTTTGGCAATGTAAACATATGTTTCCCATGCCAATAAATCCCTTTGAATCGAATTGAGTCGAGAGAGAGATTGAGATGGGGAGTAAGAGAGAGTGGGGGAGAGAAAGCGAGAGAGACCGGGAGAGAGAGAGCAGGAGGACAAGAGAGAGAGAGAGAGAGAGAGCTGTGCTTTCGCCACTGGGTGATGTTTGGTGGTGGGTGGTGGGCTGGTAATTAGGCGTCAGAACACTTAGGCCCAGAGTCTCGCGCAGCGCCCAATTCCCCCTGACGCCACCCGAGACGTGTGAGCTATTTTGCTCTGCAGTTCCTTCTGCTCGGCTGGTCATCTGTCTTCTCCAGGCCCCATCAGCCAGTAGTGCAGCTTCTTGTCTGACCCAAGCCCTGAGGGGCGGAGGGGGGTGAAGGGAGGTGGGGGGGGGGGAGTCAATACTCAGACCCCCGCTTACTAACTGGACAGACAATAAAGATCAATAGAGGCACATATATTTTACTAATTACTCCAATAATTAAAACTGTCTTTTGCGATTGAAAAAAAATCAGTACGTGGTCAATTTTCCCAAATGGGTTTGGACACAGTGGACTAATCCTGTATAAGCCTTATTGCTCCCTTGTCATAAAATCATTTAAGAAAACAACATGAGCAAATTTTCTTTTTGGTGGGGGGGGTGCAGTTTGACCATATAGGCTCACTTGGTGTGGTCACTCGCAACATACTGCCAATGTGATCCGTCGGAGTGTCCTATTCTGATTATTGGGCTAATAGCCTTCAAAATGATCATTAACTGAGGCTATCGAGACATTTTGGTGAGATCTCACTTTGTAACCCATTGTGAACTGAAGGGAAACAAATACAGATGTAAATACATTGAAAGGCTGAATGAAGCAGTTTGAGTACAACAAATATTCCTAAGTACTAGGCCTAGTCATTAATATCATTTCACAAAGTGACATAATTGGTCAAGGGAGGCCTTGTGCTTGGATTGGTTTGAGTGCCGTGCATGTGTGTATTATTTGTATGTCCTGTATTGTACAGTACGTGTGGCTGCCTTATTAACAAACACAATAATCCTATACAACAAAAGGTTTGATACAGTAAGAGAAAAGGCTTTGGGAGGATGTGAGTGAGAAATGTGCTGCGCAGGAGGATTCTGTAGCGTGCAGAACGGAACGGAGCTACAGCAGAGAGAGAGAGGAGGGAGACATGCTACTTTTATGTCCAAAGGCATGTTCACATCCCACTAAAGAGTACTCTTTTTTACACAGGTAGGCAGTTTGGGGACTGGGCTCTGTACTCTGAACGGAAAACAAGACATAAGAAGAATCAAAGGATGTCCCCCCCCCCGTTAATAATGTAACAAATATTCAAATTTCTAAAAATAAAACCTCCACTTCATCCTTCCTGCTAATCTGAGCTATAATTTATTCCCACCCAGGGCCATATTAGTATGCTCGCCGGGGGCAAAGTGATTATGACAAGACCAAGTTCCCTCAACTTAGACACTACTCTAAAGAAAGAATGAGAAATAAGGCGGTTAGTATTTAGTGAGAAGTATTTAGCATTATTTTGTTTTGCACAGATACACACACACACACAAGCATACACACACGCTTGCACGTATGCTCACACATACACATGCACACACACATGCACACACACACATACGTATGTGTGTATGTACGTACAGTATGCACACACACAAACACGCACACACTCATTAATAATTAGGATAAATTGCAACTAGATTACTGTTTGTGTGTGTGTGTGTGTGTGTGTGTGTGTATGCATATCCTGTTTCTGTGCATTTCATTTCATAAAGGCACTTCGGTAAAAAGACTGTACCAACCATCAAATAGACACTTCATTATCAGTGCCGAGATAAGAAATACATTGTGTAGAATAATGATTGCAGTCATTGCTTCATTATATATCAGGCTGTTGTCAGAGAGCAGCTTGAATAAGTGTCTGTGTGTGTGTGTGTGTTTGTGTGTGCGCGCCGTTGTGTTTGTTTGTCATTTTACAAATGTGTTTCCGCAAATTAATGTCTGAACCATCCGGAAAAATAATCACACCCTCTCATTTGGTAACCGTGACAAACGATACATTTTGGATAATGATTACAATTCCATGTATTGTTCCTTTATTCATGAACATGGGGTACGGCTTCCCACGTAACGAACCACTGCGAACAGTCATCGTTACAGCAATAACTTTGAATACCTGCATATGAAATTTGTCTCACATGACAGTGACACATATAACACATAAAAGACGGACAGTGTCTCACTCAAAATATATGTTTACATACAATATGCGCATAGTCTTTACTTCGTGGCTTCGATGAATATTGGGACACCTTAATTATATCAGTCCTATGACATATTGGGATGTATGATGTGTGCTGCTGTGTGAATGTGGGAGACCTGCAGCATTAAGAGTGGGGGAGGGGAGGGGACCCCTGTCTGAGTATTTTAGGCACTGGACTGAGTCGCAGCCTGTCACTGCCCATGTCACGCTCTCTCCTGATGAGCCCTCTAGTTATGCAATCAACACTATTATTCCTATTCAACGAATACCCGAAATGTACAGTGTATATTTAATTTGTAGAAACATTGACAGTTTCGCTTGATTTACGGTGCGGGCCCAACTTTAATTAATTGAAAAATGCATATTACCCCGCGTGCGACTTAATTAATAAGTAATTAATCACAGGGCACTTGTTTCAGTGTTTTGTTTGGAGGCACATTTCTGGGTGTCTGACATCCTCACTTGGATTTCCTCCCGCGGTTATTCCAGTGTGAGGTCATGCTTTTTTTCTCCAGAGTAGCTGTGGAGCAGATCTGGGTTCAAATGGTATTTCAAATCATTTCAAATACTCTAGCTGAACTTGATTTAGCTTGCCTGGCGCAAAGGAAATCAGAAAATAGTTGCAAATGTACAAATGTTACCCATCTGGCGCTCCAGGTAAGCTAAAGCAAATGGCAAAATAGTTTGAAAGATTTCCAATAGTATTTGAACCCAGCTGTTGAGATGAAGGGACCCCGTATAGGGTCTCTGGTAAAGTAGGACTGTGATGCCAGCAGCAAGCATCTCAGGTGAAAAAGACAAAGACAAGTCTGAATGCATGAAAACTTTTTTTGTGTGTTTCTTTTACTTGGCATCATTATTTGGAGCTGAAAATGTATCAAAATGGGCACAATGATTTAATTGCAGACAGAGCAGTAGGTTTCAGTGCAGTACATACTGGGTGTCTCGAGTTTGGTTTTGGAGGGATATTAGATATTAGCTGCTGGTGTAAATTATCGCAGCAGTAAAGGTCCTATAAAATCTCCACTCTTTGTCAGGTCAAGTCATTACACTCTTTAACAGGCAGGGTGGTTGGACTGTAAAGTGTGTAGTCTGTGTGTGTGTGTGTGTGTGGGTGGGTGTGGCACTTGCAGGATTTGGTTTCTGCACTGGGGCCAGCCTCTCCTGTTCTTCAACTGGGACCGTGTCTAAACACTGTACAAACACACTGAGAGAGGTCCCCACACTGCATCCACACACACACACACACACACACACACACACACACACACACACACACACACACACACACACACACACACACACACACACACACCATGGAGGCGAGAGGGTGAGAAACAAACCATGTAACCTATACCCCCCAGCGTGGCATTAGACTGGGTAAATGGCGTGGGTTTACCATAGAGGCCCTGGCTGTGTTTAAAACAGCTTATCACACACACCCACACACGCTTGCATGCAGACACACACACACCTACAAAAACCTCTAAGGATTCAATAACGAACAGGCTGATATGCACAGACATGGTAAAGGAAAGTATTCATATCACCCCATGCAGCCATGGGAGAGGCAATTTGACACGGTGGAACCGGATGCTATGGTCATGGTCAGAAACTGGGAATAAATGTTTCAGTGTCAGGTGCCTTATTCGGATGGATGGGTTCAACAGAAATGGTGTGGGTGCTTTAGAAATGATCATTTCTGATGATAGGGATCATGCCGCTATAGAAATGATAGGGATCACACCGCTATACAAATGATAGGGATCACGCCGCTATACAAATGGTAGGGATCACGCCGCTATACAAACGATAGGGATCACGCTGCTATACAAACGATAGGGATCACGCCGCTATAGAAACGATAGGGATCACGCCGCTATAGAAATGATAGGGATCACGCCGCTATACAAATGATAGGGATCACGCCGCTATAGAAAAGATAGGGATCACGCCGCTATAGAAATGATAGGGATCACGCCGCTATAGAAGCGATAGGGATCACGCCGCTATAGAAACGCTAGGGATCACGCCGCTATAGAAACGCTAGGGATCACGCCGCTATAGAAACGATAGGGATCACGCCGCTATAGAAATGATAGGGATCACGCCGCTATAGAAATGATAGGGATCACGCCGCTATAGAAATGATAGGGATCACGCCGCTATAGAAATGATAGGGATCACGCCGCTATACAAATGATAGGGATCACGCCGCTATACAAACGATAGGGATCACGCCGCTATACAAATGATAGGGATCACGGCGCTACACAAACGATAGGGATCACGCCGCTATACAAACGATAGGGATCACGCCGCTACACAAACGATAGGGATCACGCCGTTATAGAAACAATAGGGATCACGCCGCTATAGAAACGATAGGGATCACGCCGTTATACAAACGATAGGGATCACGCCGTTATACAAACGATAGGGATCACGGCGCTACACAAACGATAGGGATCACGCCGCTATACAAACGATAGGGATCACGCCGCTACACAAACGATAGGGATCACGCCGTTATAGAAACGATAGGGATCACGCCGCTATAGAAACGATAGGGATCACGCCGCTATAGAAATGATAGGGATAACGCCGTTATAGAAACGATAGGGATCACGTCGCTATACAAATGATAGGGATCACGCCGCTATAGAAACGATAGGGATCACGCCGCTATAGAAATGATAGGGATCACGCCGCTATAGAAATGATAGGGATCACGGCGCTATAGAAATGATAGGGCTCACGCCGCTATAGAAATGATAGGGATCATGCCGCTATAGAAACGATAGGGATCACGCCGCTATAGAAATGATAGGGATCACGCCGCTATAGAAATGATAGGGATCACGCCGCTATAGAAACGATAGGGATCACGCCGCTATAGAAACGATAGGGATCACGCCGCTATAGAAATGATAGGGATCACGCCGCTATAGAAATGATAGGGATCACACCACTATAGAAACAATAGGGATCCCGCCGCTATAGAAACGATAGGGATCACGCCGCTATAGAAATGATAGGGATCACGCCGCTATAGAAATGATAGGGATCACGCCGCTATAGAAATGATAGGGATCATGCCGCTATAGAAATTATAGGGGATGGCTGCTGCTATAGAAACTATAGGGATCGGCCGCTGCTATAGAAATTATAGGGATCGGCTGCTGCTATAGAAATTATAGGGATCGGCTGCTGCTATTGAAATTATAGGGATCGGCTGCTGCTATTGAAATTATAGGGATCGGCTGCTGCTATAGAAATGATAGGGATCGGCTGCTGCTATTGAAATGACAGGTTCTATGGAGACAACAGATATGGTTGTACTAGCCAGGAAGATGGCTACATTATGGATGACTGAAGGCCCCACATCACCAGTCCACCTCCATAACCAGCCCTCCTGACCATCTGACACCGGTAATGGTAAGCGTTTGAAACCATTAGAGGTGCTGTGAAAAAGGCCTGTTTTGAGCGTGGAGCTGTCAGTCAGAGACGGGAAGGCGAGAGGAGGAAGCGGTGGGCAGGGGGTGGAGAGAAGCGGTGTGGGCCTGTCACAGCTGTCACTCACTGTGGACGAGAACTGTTTGCCTTAATGGATCCCTTCAGGCGGAAGGGCTTACGCGGCGGGCAGAAGTAAAATCGATGCGTTGTCATGAGCGAGTGAGGCATCATCAAACGGCCAGGTGGATAGACAGGCAGGAAGCAGCGAGGCCCCGCTCGGGTAGTTACGTCTATATCTCTCCGCCACTACAACCGTGTGTGTGTGTGTGGTGTGTGTGTGTGTGTGTGAGAAAGAGACAGACGGATGCCCTGCTCAGTTTTACACGCCCAGTGGGGCCTCTGCTGTGATTGTAAGCATGAAAGAGGGCACTGACCCCTATCATCTCTGTTGCTTTTATTTGGCGGTCCTTTTGGAATCGGATAAATACAGTAGTGCATGTGTACGTACGCACGCCGGACGCAGGCACACACACACACACAGACACGCACACAATTTGAACTGGTATTGGCGGACAAAATGAAAGACAAACATCATGTCACGTCTGCCGAATTCCAGATTTCTAGGAATGCCGTTGCTTTCAATGTTGATAGGGCTCGCCATTTCGGAAGACAAAAAGGATTCCGACTTATAAGGCTTATACCTTACCTGACTGAGATTATTTGGTCAACTTCACCCCTCTCACCTTCTCAGAACCACAGACAGGCATGCAGACAGACAGTGCTATCATTATCCTAGTTTTGCTGCCTTTTCATATCCCTGTTTAACCCCGTTGGGGGTGGGCCTCCTTGGACACAGGGGGCACTCTCTGGGCCCGACTGGCCCTGGAGGAGAGGGCAGGGGGATGAGTGACAGGTAGAGGTGCTGGAGATTGCTCCAAGCTGGGCTGCTGATACTGAGCAGGGCTGTAGTCGTCCAGCTCCCTCACTTTGCCCCTCTCTCTCTCTGGGCTCATTCAGCCAGAAGTTGCCCCTGTCACCTCTCCTGTCCTGGTTTCGCTCTCCTCCCGTTGGAACTTTTCATTCATGGGATAATGATGTAAGCCTAGATGGATGGAGGGAATTATTTACTTACGCTGGTTGTGTGTTAGATGTTCGTTCGTGTTAGATTATTATTCTTTAAAATCACTTTTTCCTCCAGTGTTGTGTGAAATAGTTTTGTCACAGCAGGAAGGGATGTCTTTCTTCTGACTGAAACATAGAAGAGTTTATGTTGATCAAAGAGCCCTGTTTAAAGCTGGGAGGGACCTAAAATAGTTTTTTTTGTCCTTCGGAAGATGAAAAGGAGTTCTACCTCCTACCTTGGCTCTTCTTAGTGGTGTGACCTCTGGGAGAGAGACTCACTGAAGCCCTCATTTTCTATGTAAATGTCTCAGCACCCTCTATGTCTCTGTCTCTGTCTGTCTCTCTTGCTCCATCTCTCTTGCTCTCTCTCTCTCTCTCTTTCTCTCTCTCTCTCTCTCTCTGTGTCTTGCTCTCTCTCGCTCTCGCTCTCACTTCCCCCTTTCTTCCTCTCTGACCCCCTTCCATCTTCTTCTTCTTTCTCTTTTCCTCCCTCATCCATTGCCGACAGTTTGCTCATTAGCTTCTCTGTTATACATTGTCATTTTAGAGCACAACATGTGCAAGTATTTTTTTTATATCAAATTAAATTGGCTATATTTCATCCTTATCCAACAACTTGAAATTAAACCAAAAACATCTCGTTTTTAACTCCAACTACAAACCATATTAGACTGCACACATACTACAATACAACGACCTGGGCCTATAGATATTAGATCCATAGGTCTATTTTGTTGTATAGTGTTTGTCACGACGACCACACACACACGCATCTCAGATGTCACGTCCCCTCCGTTTGAGTCCTCGACCGACGACGCGTCACCGCCAGTATTTATTTATTTTCTCTCGCTAATGTGGGTCACCCTGTACGGCGGCCATCAGCCAAGGCAACACTCAAATAACTCTGTCTGAGGCGTACCTTTGGCAATGATTTATGGGCCGCGGCGCTCGTCTGGGCTCCTAGTCTGAGAACGAGCGCCATTGTCCCGCTAGCAACCCTCTAACTCAACGCAGGAGCGCTTTGTCTGTGTTGAGCCAAACCAGACCCCCACCTTAAAAAGAATCAAATGATTTCATCATGTTGGAAATGAAAAGGCGTAATTACTTCTAATTAGACCCCCGGTTTTCTCTCCTTCTCTCTTTCTCTCTCGCTTTTTTTATTCCCAAACTGGGGGGGGTGGGGATTCTTTTCCAGAGGTTTCAGAGATTGTCTCCGAATCAGTACTTTTTGGAAAGTAGGAAACAATTTTCTGTTCAATTTGAAATGGAATCATTTGGGCTTTGATATTTTCACAGGAGGAGATATTTGAAGTGGTGCGATGATGGAATGTTTTCTTAAAAGTTCTCTACCTAAATGGGGCTGGGACCAGTATGTCAGGAGATTTCACATTGCGTTGGAAAAATAACATACAACATACCATTTGTTTGAGCGTGTGTGTGTTTGTGTGTGGGCATGTACATGTATGTATAGCCTAAGTGTGTGTGTGTGTGTGTGTGTAGCCTAAGTGTGCGTTGGCGTGTGGATGTCTCCACATCACACGTGCGTGAGGCCTAAACCTAGCCACTCATTTTAATGACAAGGAACCACAGCGTGTTGTATAGCCTTGTCTTTGGGGATACGGGCCGTGTAGGATTACTCCCCCAATAACACGCCTCTGTGTCGGACAGCCCCTCCTAATGGCCCACTATCACGGAAAAATAATTTACTCCCTGTCAACCATTTACATGTATCTTTACCACACAAGTCTTGTCGTTTTAGGCAGCGTAACAATTTGCTAAACAAATCCACTCGCCATTTCTCTATCAAGGGAAGACTGTGTGTGTGTGTGTGTGGGGAGAGAGGCGGGGGAGGGTAGGGTGGCAGGAGGATGGAGGGGTGGAAGGGGAGGAGAAAATTGAAAAAAAAGCTAATATTTTCTCTGGCCCGGCGACAGAGCAGGGAAAATACATGGGTGGTGCTGATGTGTATTAGAAGTGAGGCGGGCAAATATTAGCGGTGTCTTACAGTGGTGAAGTGGCGGGGGTGGGGGTGGGTGGGGGGTTGACATGCTGCGATGCCATACGAGACTGGCACTCGGGTGCTTCTTGCTCAAGACAGACTGTTTGAACCTCGCCATGATATAGTAAATGCTTAAACATGCACGTATAGAATTTCCATCGTCGATTGCCACAATGTGTGAGAAAGAAAGGGGGGGGGGGCAGAGGTTGCTCCCCTTTAATGCAAGACTGGCATGTTTACTGTTCACATTCCAGACTGGCACCCCTCTGCTATACCGCCAACTTGGCGAACACAGAGGCCAACTACTAACAAACCAGCTTACTAACACACCGTCAACACATGGGTGCATTTATTCAGCTGGGTTATGTGCTGTTCAGGTCGATTGCCTTATTCAAGGGCAAAGCAACACTGCCCAATGCAGTCCCACCCACACACACTTCCTCAGTCGTCCGAGCTACGCTTGTTCCACAGCACCTCCTCTTTCTAAATATCTAATTCAACTGTACTGTATATAATACTGTATATAATACAATAATATCTTATATCTTATGTTGTTCTTGTCTATTACTGTTCTGTACTTTGTCATGTACTGTATTTGTTGGTTTTATGTGGACCCCAGGAAGACTAGCTGCTGTGTGTGCAGTAGCTAATGGGGATCCTAATAAACTAAACTAGCTTGGCATGAGAAAACCTGTGGTTGTTTACTGAGTGTACGGTCATCTGGCAACATCACAGACGAATGAGGGAGAGAGGGTGAGCGAGAGAGAGAGGGAGAGAGAGAGAGAAGAGAAAAGAAAAGAGGGAGGTCAAACAGGCGGGGGGAAAAAGGAGGACCGACCGGCTGCCTGGCTGTTTGTCAGAGTGCGTGAGCGTGCGCGTTTGTCAGAGTGCGTGAGCGTGCGCGTTTGTCAGAGTGCGTGAGCGTGCGCGTTTGTCAGAGTGCGTGAGCGTGCGCGTTTGTCAGAGTGCGTGAGCGTGCGTGTTTGTCAGAGTGCACATACTCTATGGGAGAAAGGAATGTGACATAGCGCTGGAGGAGGTTTCCAAATCCATTTCCTCCTCTTGTCTGTCCACATCAGACCCTGATGGATCATCAGACCCTGATTCTTATTGTGCTCCGTTATTGGGTCCTGGGCGGGGGAGTGGTGTTGGGGGTGCGACTGGTTCTGCGACACACGCGCAAAATGATGCGTCTGCCTTGATCATCTCCACTCTAAGCCACATGACCAGACACGCTGGGTGGCGCAGACTGCAGCAGCAGTCCCGCAAATTCGCCGGAATGCACTTCTTATAGCCCGGTTTGTGTGTGTCTGTGTGACGATGTCTCTGTGTGTGCGTTGATGCCTTGTGCTGACGTGTGTGTTTTGTGTGTGTGTCTTTTTCTGTGGCAGCTTTTTTTAATCTTTGTTTTTCTGTGTCAAAAATATTTGGAATCATTAGTTCCTTAGTTCATCACTTATTAGTTCCTTATCTGTCGCTAATTACCCAATCATCACACACACAGCTATTAGCTGCTAATTAGTATTCAGCTAATCATGAATATGCAATTTTTTTAAGACTCCACTTTGAAATGCTGAAATGTGAATTTATTCTTTATCGCCGTCTTGTATCCTTCAGGAAGTCTCCTGATGATGTCGAGGTATATGTGAGAGAGGATACGCAATGTGGCCTTGAACATTCAGTATGATATTCTGGAGTGTCTACGTCACAGCGCGGTTGTTTGTGTTGGTTTTACAGTGGGCCCAAGTTCAGAGAGCCTTGGCTGCACCCTTCCTTCATCCCTCCTTCATCCATCCCTCCATCCCCTTTGTTTTCCTTGCTGCTGTGTGTTTGTTCTGTTTTCCCCTCTCCTCAGTGTTGGTGTTGCCGGCGGGCAGCTGCCCTGTTGTGTACCGGCTGCTGGGAGCGGAGTGTGTCACATCAGGTGTGTCAACCGGCCCGTTAGCGAGCGGAGGAGGACCGGACCCCGCCTCGGCCAATCAGCTGTCGGCGCGCTGACCTTTCTCCGGCACGCTGACCCTGATGGGAGGTGAAGTGTGTGGCTGGTAGCAGTCAGGACTGGCACAGGGTGGGGAAAGGGGTGAGGGGGGATCCGCTGACCAGGGCTGGGGGGGTAGATTTCTCATCCAGTCACCAGTCACGCCCCCCCCCTTCTCTCCTCCGCTCACTCCTACCCAGACACCTACCCAACCAACCACTACCCCTCACGAGCTGGAGAGTCATGACAGCTCTCTCAACCAGTTTGCGCCATGTTTGCTCTCTCCCTCGCTCTCCCTCTCTCTCTCTCGTTCTCGCTCTCTCTCTCTCGTTCTCGCTCTCTCTCTCTCTCTCTCGCTGTCTCTCTCTCTCGCCTTGTCTCCTTCTTTCTCTGTCTGTCTCTCCCTGGGTCTCCTATTACAGAGACGGAGGCAGAGTGATCACATGACATCTTCCCAGACTGCGTGTGTTTCTACAGAGCTACGTTTCACAGAGTGACCCGGCTCGTCTTCTTTTCTCGCTCGCACGTTCTCCCGACCGCCTCGGAGGTGCCTAGCAACAATCTATCCCCTCGAAAAGAAAACAAAAATCAGAGGACGCTCATTTCAGAAAATGTCTGAAATGCATTAATGAATATTTTAGACATAAAAAGGGGCCACTCTCGGAGCCTCCATGAGACTCCATTTGCAAGGCTCAGTCCTCCAAAGCCCTTTAAAGTCAAGTGATGGGGGTTAAGTTAATTATGCATATTTAGGAGAGCCAGTGTGTGTGTGTGTGTGTGTGGTGTTTCGTGGCAGTGGCTGGGTTTGAGCAACTCTTGCTCTAATTAAACACAGGCTGCATGGAAGGAGAGACTGTCACACACACACTTCAACAGCCAGTCTCCCCACACATCCCATTGAAGGAGATGAAAGACCCTTAACACACTCAGTGTGTTTGTGGATAGAAAATTGCTTTTTTCTTGTTGGAGGAGGGGTGTGTGTGTGTGTGTGTGTGTGTGTGTGTGTGTGTGTGTGTGTGTGTGTGTGTGTGTGTGTGTGGATAGAAATAAATAACAGAATCAACATTTAGAGAAAATGTTGACTTTTTAGATGGAAAAGCCAACATATCTGGCTGCCAGAAAGGACCATGCCACTAGCTTACCTTCCCCGTGGCACAAGAGGAGAAAATATGACTATTGTTGTTTGAGAACATTTTGGCAATAACGTTGAGATGGCAAGACACCAGATCGCATTGCCTAATTTCATGTAGATTGACTATTTCAAGACTCACTTGATGTTTCCCAATGTCCCGAAAATGCATCCATCTAATTTATCAGTCTACTTGATGTCCTTGCCCTTTCCATGGTACAGCAACATATTCATTTCTAACCTCTACTACTCATCCAGCTGGTTCTAGTCTTTTAAGCTTACTATCAATGCTTAAAAAGCACACTATATGTACAACTATATTGTACATTTAGGATTTAACGACTTTACTGTCCTCCTTAGCTTCAACAGCCTTTTTCTTTTGTCTTGCCAACTGAACTGACTCTCCCACGCCGCGGCTCCAAACCTCATTTTTCATTAGGCCATCATCCCATTATTTCATTTCCTGTGATAAAATGACAAAAGATTACTCACCAGAAAATACTAAATGCAGAGCCGGCGCGATAGGATCTCCTCTCATATGTAATGTTGTGGGTACGGGCCGACGGCGTCATATTCCCTATTTTTCTTTCTGTTCTGTACGGCTGTAATGTTGGAGTCAGATAGAGGCTGTACATTATTACATGTAGAATGAGTCTGGGTGTCACAATCGGATATGATGGAGCCTGGCGGGTCAACAACCCATCGTTGTAGTTTGGGAAACCCTGTTTTAAAAAGATGTTCATGAAAAATGGCTTTTCTGGTTACCCGGAGTGTCCGTGACGGTTGAAAGAAGAAGTTATTTGAGGTCTTAAAAGGGTGAGGCGAAGGAAAGAAAGCTTGAGAGGCGATGGCTAACTGTACAAATCTCCAGCGACGGGAATTAAAAGAGCCGCTCGATATCTTTATTTAAGATGATTCATATTTTATATCCAAACAACGCCTCCATTGGTCCCATTTTTCACAGCAGGATAATAGAAAATATAAAGATATGGGCGATGAAATATGAGTTGGTTTGGGAAAAGATGAGTTTAAGATTAGACTAGAGAGATATTGTATGGAGTCCAATGGTGTCTTGGCATGATGTGAATGTTGTTTGGGAAAAGAGAGTTTGTTCTGCTTCTTTCCGGCGTGCGAAAGTGTAATTGCACACTTTCCCGTCCTGCTGTTCTCTCTCCCCTATCTCTCCTCCTGTGCCAGCGTGCATGGTGACGGCTTTGACCAACCCACACAGCTACACTTACACCTGCCCACTCAAACCTTTGATTTGGATCGACCCGCCACAGCCTACACACTTACACAAACATATGGAGAAGTGCTATCGCTACATAAATCTTTTTTTTTTTTTAAACAGAATATGATTTTTTATTTATTAGTCAGGACCGAAAAGATTCTCTGAGTGGATGCTTGAGTGGACATGTGTTGTTTTTAGGATTTGTTCTCCAAACAATGTTGAAACAAAGTATTCCTTAGCATTTTAAGAGTTTTTTTTTTCTCCTTCTCTCCTTCTCTCATGCGTCTCCATTATACCTGTAAATGCCAGTTCTGAGGAGGGAAGAAGAGAGAGCGAGAGAGAGAAAGTGAGAGACAGGGAGCAAGGCGGAGAGGGAGAGAGCGAGAAAGTAAGACAGAAAGACCGAAAGAGAGAGACAGAAAGAGCTCTTTCCAGGCATTAGCATGAACAGGTCCTGGGAGAACTGGTGGGTCAGTGGAAAGTATAGATGAAACAGTCTCCAGTTACCGCTGGGCTTCCACTCTGTTTATCACTAGTAGCTCAGGGAATGTGTTAACTGGCTAAACTAACACGGCCATCATCCTCACTGAAAGGCCATTTCTTTTAATGAAAGCCTCTAAATGCTGTTTTTAAGACATTTTCCCTCCTCTACTTTGGAAGTCTCTCTTCCACCTCTTAATTCTTTCTATTCCCTCTCCCTACTCTCTCCCTTTCTCAACCTCCTCCTCCCGCTTCGTTTTCTTATTTAGTTAGCAACTCGAAGCCCATCTTATTATTTTACCATTCTCTCTGGTGCAGACATAACATGGTTATTAGCGCCAGTCTTCAGACTGTGTTTTTTTTTGCCCAGGACCGAGATACGTTGTGCAACTCTAACTGACGTCCCTGAATGAAAAATAAAAAGTGCGTTGGGAAGCCCAGGCTGAGACGGGCGTCTCCCTTTTCAAAGAATGACCATTTTGAAAACGGATTCCGGCAAACACGATTGTCACGACGCATTACGCGTCAGCAATTCATGCTCAAACGAAACCACTTCCTTTCCCGCTGCTTTTAGCATCGATTTCTTGTTCTGGTAGAGTGTGTGTGTTTTGGCCAGGCTAGTCTGCGAGGGCCTCTGTGAAGGTAGTTGAAAGACGTGCTGGTCTGTAAACCCTCACCAAAGTGGATGGAAAAAATTATCCATGAAATGATGATGATCAGGAGCAGGAATGGGGTTTGTTATCAACTAATTGAAGTAATAATCCTAGTCTTATTAGCAGAAGCTGTGAAATTAGCAGTACTTAGTAGTGGTGTCAGAATTAATGTTCCATTCTCCTGGTCGGGGACAGAGGAACCTGAGGGCACCTGTCTATTATCAGAATGTGAACCATGGTAACCCGAAATACACAGACACAACGAATGATCGTCGAAAGGATCGTCTCGATCGCATCGTTTCTGACAGAGCGCAATCTGTTCAAACAATAACCGGGGTTTAGCCACAGAATGCTAGACGCTTGCCCATGTGAAAACCCCTCTATTGTTTTTGTCATCACCGTGCGACGTTTCCCCCCTCTCCACGCTACCCTCTGATGGCGTCTGCTTTGCTTTAGACAGGCACCGAGTGATTCAGGGAGACTGACGCGGTCTACTTATCAGGCCTAATTTGCGTAAAAGTTTCAGCCGCGTTTGTGTTCCTTTTAGATCTGTCTCCGGGATCAAATTGACGTTGCTATGTATTCAGTTGTTTTGTTTGGAAATAACAAAGCAAAACACGATGGGTTTGGACCGGTTGCGGAGGGCGAATGGTTTGTGACAGACATACGGCCTGTTGGTCGGACAGGTTTGGCAGAGGGAAAGGAGCGCGGTTGTCACGATATAAAGAGGAAGTTGTTTTTTGCAATTTGAGTTCCCCTCTAAATATTGTCTCTTCTCTTTACCGTCTCTACTGGTGCTGCTGGCTTTCAACAACTCATTAATCCCAAGACAAGACTGAGCTGCAGTGAAGGGTTGCGTGTTCTTATGATCTGTTAATGCTGCATAGCCCAAACATGGTGTTCGTCATGACAATGACCATATTTGGCAAGACAACACTTAATTAACAAATCTGGGATCAGGCTAGTGTACTCTGGCTTTAACTTGGAATATTTTGTTAGTAAGTCTGGCTGGATGTTCCAATGTAAATCTACCAGGGATCTACATGAGTGTAACTCTTACAGTAGGGTAAAAACCTAGGTTAGGTCCTGTGTCGTGTGTTCATGGATGCCAAGGGAAGCCAGGCTTCCCAAAAATATTGGGAAAAAACCCCAAACAAATTGAATTAATTAATAATAATGCATCTTTCCGATTCTGATCCATCCATTAATTCATACGTTGTTGTGCCCCTGGCCTGAGAGGATGGACGTTCAATATGTAGCTAGATGTAGAAGGTTAATGTTAACTAGCTTAACGTAACCCATGAATGGAAGGTAACCTAGCGAGCAAGCATTTTAGCCAGGTAGCTGAGGTCAACAAAACACACACGCACACAAATCAGAACCATGGACAGCCACATCAAATTTAGATTGCGTTGATTGGACGAACTTGTTTTTGGTATCTTTTAGTTGTCACTGTATTAGACTAAGCAGAGTTGATTTGATGATGTTGAAGTTGAAATGGTTGAATTTATTCTGCTACTCTGTCTTCTCGTTGTCTCGGGCCTTTAGGCCTCACGGTCGCAAGGCATATGCATTAACAGGTTAAAGAGAAAACAACGCAATTATCACAACACATAGGTTGTAATATGGCGTAACATGAATGAATTATGAACGGATTATGAATGCCCTAATGTAGGTTGGCTAAGTCCTAATGTAGGTTGGCTAAGTCCTAAGGTAGCTAGGCTAAGTCCTAATGTAGCTAGGCTAAGTCCTAATGTAGGTTGGCTAAGTTATAATGTAGCTAGGCTAAGTCCTAATGTAGCTAGGCTGTCCTAATGTAGCTTGGCTAAGTCCTAATGTAGGTTGGCTAAGTCCTAATGTAGGTTGGCTAAGTTCTAATGTAGCAAGGCTAAGTCCAAATGTAGCTAGACTAAGTCCTAATGTAGCTAGGCGAAGTCCTAATGTAGGTTGGCTAAGTCCTAATGTAGGTTGGCTAAGTCCTAATGTAGGTTGGCTAAGTTCTAATGTAGGTTAGCTAAGTCCTAATGTAGGTTGGCTAAGTCCTAATGTAGCTAGGCTAAGTCCTAATGTAGGTTGGCTAAGTCCTAATGTAGGTTGGCTAAGTCCTAATGTAGCTAGGCTAAGTCCTAATGTAGGTTGGCTAAGTCCTAATGTAGGTTGGCTAAGTCCTAATGTAGCTAGGCTAAGTTCTAATGTAGGTTAGCTAAGTCCTAATGTAGGTTGGCTAAGTCCTAATGTAGCTAGGCTAAGTCCTAATGTAGCTAGGCTAAGTCCTAATGTAGCTAGGCTAAGTCCTAATGTAGGTTGGCTAAGTCCTAATGTAGGTAGGTCACCGTTCAAATAAAGAGTTATCTGTTTTCTTCACATACAGTATTTTACGTACAGTACTTTTTTCTCCTGTCAGGCGTTGCATGGATGTAAAGAATATTTATTCTCGCTGCCTAAGTAGCTCACTCGTCTAATTACATGTGTTGTGTCATTATCGTCCGTCTTAATCAGTAATCACAGGGATGTGTTTATTCCCTCACCGTCGCCATTTGATATCTCTCTGTTGACAAATGAAACGCGATAGCAGCTTTCCATATTGTGGCACGTAAACAGGGGCACGTTGTTTTGTTTTCAGGCACTGTCAATTACCCAACAGCCACCGCTGTAGCGCTGCCTAGCTGGCTGGTTGACTCGTCTCCGGAAGGTTGTCAAATTTACATTCTGACCATGTTGTAGTAACCCGAGCCCACGGTTATGCATATTCTCCAGTGTTTGTGACAGTTGGTTGTACCTGTGCCGGCGGGAGCATGCAGTAGGCACCAGAACTTTGCATTTTCGCGGCTGAGCCCAGGGTCAGGTGAAACATCTGGTTTGCCTCCAACGCCGTCCTCTGCGTATACATGCACGCACAGACACAAGTATACACACGCTCACACACACACACACACACAAAAGCAGTCCTCCAGTGTACTCCTCCTACACAAACAAACACACCTGCTGCTGCTCCCTGGCGAGTCACGCTGACAATCAGGAGTGAAGGAAGCAAACGAAACAAACAATTGAATTTACATGACGGTAGATCCCATTAGCCTTACTGTGTCAATGGTAGAGTGAAGTGAGGTTTCACCGCAACAGCCGGTAATGAAAAGTGATAGAGAAGTGAAGAGATTGTTAGCCGAACCAGTCACAACTAATGGCAAGAGAGCTGTGCTGCGTGGTGGAGACAGTTCTTTGGCGTGTTAAAGATGCCTCTGGAATCCGGGTGCAAATACCACATTTTTCAGTGTTGGAGACTATTTTGTTCTGTTGTTATGATATAATGTGAATGTAGGTTTGTGACTTGTTCTATGCATGTTTTTAAACATGTTCTATTCCTCCCAAAGTATTCTCTTAGAAGAATGGGCATACATTTTTTTTATTTTTTATGAGCAAATAACTTCATCAATAAATAAGTAAGCTGTGTATTTGGGTTTATGTGTTTTTATTATTATGTGTTTGTTTGTCTGTGCACATTTGTATGCACATGTTTGTATAGTTTCGTACAAATGTTTCTGTAGATGCTACGGTATGCATGTGTGTGTGGTTGCACTTCAAGCCTTGAGATTTCATGGGGTGTGATTCTGCGATTAATCAGCATCACACTTTCCTAACTTTGAATAGGGATCATACTCCTTTAATTGGAATCAACCTCGGTCGTGACATGCACACATATTTCTGTATGTAGTTGTGTTTGTGTTTTCTTTATATAGTCTAGCATATTTGTGTGTGTGCGTGTGTGTGCGTGCGTGTGTGTGTGTGTGTGTGTGTGTGTGTGTGTGTGTGTGGTTTCTGTGCCCTGGCTCCAGTGGTCTGCTCCCTGTGTAAAGAGAGAGCATCTCTCCACAACAGATCAATAAGGGAGAGTATTATTACTCCCACCCCTCCTCTCCACAGTGAGGGATTGTGGGTGATGACCGGCAGGCCTCACCAGCTCTGACACCTCACCCTCGGAGACCCCTGTGGCCCGGGGGGCTTTGGTCGGAGGGGGGAGGGGGCTGAGTGGGGGTCCGGTGACTGTCTCTCTCTCTCTTTCTGCTTCACCTCACTGGTGTGTGTGTGTGTCTCTAACTGTGTGTGCCGAGGGGTTGAGGTTAGTGTGTGTGTGTGTGGTGGGGGATTGGGGGGTTGAGGTTAGCAGCCCGTAGTTATTGGCATATTGTCAGACTCAGTGGAACCATAGACCGCATTTAGTGTTTGAAACAGTTTCTGTGCTGCACAGTGCCCCCAGCATTGATTTAGTGTAATAAAGAGTACAGCCTTTGTGTTTGGCTTTGGCCCTTGTTGCATATCCCCCAGTGACCCAGGTGACCACCGTCCATCGACACCCTCACCACACGTGTCGTGGAATTATTATTCCAGTATGAGGACCGTAGTGGTTACTTCCTCCACTATAGACGCACACACACAGTCCCTTCCTCAACTCCCTCCCTTCTGCCTCGTGTTCTGCTGTGCAGTAAATTGTCCGTAAGGGATCTAGCCCATGATGATTTATGGTGCCAGATATGATTATTTTATATGTATTTTTATACAATGGACACATTTTGCAGGCGGAGCCCTAAGTGGGAGCCTGTAGTCATTAGTGACTGTAAAAACATGGCAGTATTAGAATAGGGCTTCATGTTTCCTCATGACGACCAACGGAGCGCCTTGGCAATAAAGGCACCCACTCAGCAAAATATTTATATAAGAATTTATAAAATGACTGTTCATCTGTTTCATTTAAAGGGCTGTATGTCAAAAGACAGTGAAGGATTTCAGGCATTATTTCAGTAAACCTAGTTACGAGTGACTGGTCTTCTCCCTGCGAGGGGATTGAAAGTGAAGTTGATTGAAGCTGTCATTCATTGCACATGTCGTTACTGGTTCGTTATATTAGAGTTATTATGTTTTTTCGGTGTATTTTCTCAGTCAAGTATGGTAGTATCTAATTACTTGGCACTCCCCAAGGTTCAGTTTTGAGGCCATTGTTTTTCACTGTTAAAGAGCCATGGAGATTCAGGTTTGACATGCACACTGTGGGCTTTGCCATTTGTCCCAGTGTCTTCTATGGAGGAAAGTTGATTTGTTTGTTGTTTGGATTGTGGTTGTGAAGCACTTCATATCAATTGACTGATAGGTAAGAGTTAGGGCTATGTACATGTGGCCCACACTTTTGATTTGATGATATTTACAGACCATTTTAAGTTTTTCAGTCATACTTTGAGGTTTAGAGTCCTCAGACATGTTTTGCTCAATTTGTATTCATTTTGTTATTTATTTGTTAATAATAATTTGTTAGTAACACTCCCCTGTATATGTATGTACACACACACACACACACACACACACACACACACACACACACACACACACACACACACACACACACACACACACACATTTACGCTCAAAGTAGGCTAGAGGGTGAACACAAACACATTTCAAGGTTGTTCTTTCAGACAGATACAGGTCCAACTCCTTTTGAAATGGCTCAAACATAATTGTTAGTAAAATTTATATATTCTTTTCGTCCTTCTCATATTTTCCATCCTTCCCTTTCCTCCTTCCCTCCTCCCCCCTCCCCCTCTTCCTCTCTCTGCTCTCCCTCTGTCCTTCTCTTTTCATCTTAGCCTGATAAGTCCGCCCTGACTGCCAAGAGTGCCGAGTATCACTGCTCGCTAGTTTTTTTCTTCATGTTCTTCTCACAGTGCACTGAAGCCATGTCACAATTTCTCAGGGAGTTTTGATGCCTAGATGTCTCCTGTCCGGGGCAATCTCGTCTGGGCCCCGAGTGCCGGCCCTATCCGATCTGAACTCCGCTGCTTAGCTGCGGGTCAGCCTTCACGGCCGATTAGTGTTGGAGCGCCACTTTGGTCGCAAGTTGTCGGGAGCGCTTATCGTGAAGATCAACAGCGATCAGTCTTGCCGCTCGCTCTGCTCCTCTCTCCTCCCCACTCCCTCGTCCGCCTCTCTTTCTCTCGCTGAACCCTCTCTATCTCCTTCCACTTTCTCTAGTGCTGTCTCTCTCCCTTCGCCTCCTCTGTCTCCCCTCCTCCTCACCCTCTCTCCCTTTTTCCTATTTTTCTCACATCACGCTATCTCTCCATCCTTCTCTCTCTCGCGCTCTCTCTCCATCCTTCTCTCTCTCTCTCCATCCTTCTCTCTCTCCCATCCTCTTTCTCCCTCTATCCCCTCTCTCCCCCCTTTCCCTCTCCTCTCTCTCTCCTCCGTCTTCTCCCTCTCTCTCCGTCTGTCTGTGTGTGCCGTCAGGGCTTGTCTCTAGCCAGAGATGAGGTTTGTCGTGTTTGGCCTGTCAGAGGGGGTAGTGTCAGTAACGGGAGCGGCTGGTTCCTGTGACAGCGCCGGAGGGGCGACTAGTTCTAGCAGAGTGCAGCCGTCACCCCGTGACACGCTCAGTGTCACCGATCCCCCCCCATCCTGGTGACATGGCATCCTCCTAGTCCTCTGCTGGCCTTTTCCCCGTCTCTGGGTAGTCAGTCACTCGCCCATGCAGTCATTCAGTCCTTCACTAGCTTACACAGTCCCTAACTCAGTCTCTAAATCATTCGCTAGTCCACTCGCCAAGTCACTCACTCACGTGGACAGAGAGAACGATATGTTTTTGCATGATCAGAGCCGTTGTTATGTGATGTAATCAGAGTGGCTATTGAGTTAGCTATTAATGGACAGGAGACAAAGGTTTACAGACAGGAAACCAGAAACATCTTCTTAAGTTGATCTGATGTCAAACTGAACAACCTGACTGAAGGGATAGGTAGGTAGATATCTAGATAGATAGGTAGATCTCTAGATAGATAGGTAGATATCTAGATAGATAGGTAGATCTCTAGATAGATAGGTAGATAAAAGCTGGCGTACTCTGTGGGACTAAATATGTGTAATTCAATCTGGCCTTGGCGAGTGCGCAGCGGTGACAAATGGATGCGGCGTCTGAAATCCCCCATCCGAGAGACGGTATCAGTTTTTGCTTTAATTACCAGCCCCAGTAATGTTTCCTATCCATAACTGTCGGCCCAGTAGAATGCTTCCTGGCAGAGGGGTGAGGGCCCTGTCTCCTCTCTCAGTGGGCCTCCTGTCTCCTCTTCCTCCCATCCGTCTATCCTCCCTCCTTCCCTCCCCCGTCCTCCCCTCTGCGCTGAGCGCATCTTTCATTTCAATATTTATGCCTCATCCGAGAAAGTTCAAAGTCATGGTAAGGAGGCATAAACTTTTTTTTTTCCTTCCCTGCCGGTTTGCTCCTCCCGCCTCCCCGTCGACAGTGTTGGACCCCGCTGCCCTGCCTGCCTGCTTCCTTGGTGATAGGGATGGTCTCTCTCTCTCAATGCCCTGGGTAGGGCCTCTCAGCAGCAGGGGAGATCGGGGGGGCGACAGAGAGGGGGCCTGAGTGGGAGAGTTATGCCAGGGTGCGGCGGCAGTGGCAGGAACCCCACCCGGCCGCCACTGTGTCTCCCCATCAGACCAACCCCAGCAGGGGGATTCATTCACGGGCCAGGAAGGTGGGGGCCGAAGGGGGGGAGGAAGGAGGAAACGTCTAGTCTGGGTATAAATCCCACCGACTGACTATCCGACCATCTATCCATTCCTCAGAACGAGCCCAAATAAATAAAGTGTCCGACAAGTCTTACGCCATAAAGAGACGGTGTGACAGACAGGCGGCGCACGGTATTAGATTAGCCTAATTACAGTGTCTTAAAGTTTCAGGTGCCCACAGCGTGACGTCACGCACGCTAGCCTAGGCTTTAATAGCCATTACAGCCACCCTCTCCACTCGCTGGTATTACTGTAAAAGTTGCAGGAAAGCAAATGAAAAGGTCGTCCTCATTTGCATGCCAGCGGCTTCATTAGAATATGCGAAGATGCTAAGGACGGGAGCGGACGCTTTGCATGTGCCGGTTGATTAATGGCTGGCGCATCACCGAACGGGCTGAGACCGCGCCTCCGTCACCCTCATTTGCATGTCATCCTTTATTTACTTATTTATTTATTTATTCATTTACTCTTGAGGACCCGGTGATACATATTGCATTCTGTATGCCGGTGACTGAGGAGGACCTTTGCAATTTAAATGGGGCCTACTTCTTCTTAAGGCCCCGATGCTGGGATTGGCTTTTAAATGGCCATGGTGGCAGAGCTCACTGTTCCTCTCAAGGTTTTCTTCATCTCTCCACCCAGAAATGTTAACAGGCCACTGTCGTTGTGTGCTGGAAGAACAGACTTCTTTCTATCCACGTTGGGCATAAATGAGGTAACATTTAAACTACCCCAAGAGAATAGTGTTGTTTATTGTGTGCTGAGTCAAAGCCTAGATCTAGTCTGCTAGCTAGCTAGATAGTAGCTACACCGCATCGGCGGTGTGAGTAGTGTGACGTGTAAATGTGAGACTGAGACCGTTCAATTTAATGAGTTAATTATTTTATTTTTTTTATTAGGTTGAGGGCACGAAACTCAGTGAGGGTTCAAGCCTTGAGTGGGAGGCAGCATCCACATAATATGGATGTATATTTTGTAGAATCATAAGCGGTACATCAGCCTATAGAATCCCACTATTCTGTGAAAGAGAGGAGACATCTGTATACTTCTTTAACTTGCAGTAAAAGATTGGAGAGTCATAATAATAGGAACACAAAACTTTCACCGTACAAATCTATACATAACTGTATGACCTCCATTGGCTTCACTATAGAGACTTGACTTTCAATATGTGATAAGACTTTCTCTCACGGAATAAGTGCATATTTGATGAGTGAAATAGTTTATTTTCCTCTTCCAGGGAGTGACCTTAGCCGCCCTTCAGCGCAGCGGTAATGAGAGTGGTAGCTAGCATTTCACACACACACACACACACACACACACACACACACGTACGCACACACGCACACACACGTACGCACACACGCACACACACACACACACACACACACATACACACACACACACACGTACGCACACACACACACACGTATGCACACACGCACACACACACACACACACACACACACATACACACACACACACGTACGCACACACATACAGACAGGCAGGCAGCTCAGCCAGCTCTGACATCAGTGCATTACCCTTCACTCAGGCTGGGTAAACGTCAATATGGAGGCCTTATGTTTTATGGATTATCTGCTTTAGGAAAGCTATTGTGAGAGAAACACAACTCTCTCTGTCATGTTCTTTCCATTCGTTTTAATGTGCGAGATCACTCAGAAACAACAAGGCTGACATTAGAGGGTCTTTTTTCCCTTTTCCTGTCTCTCTTTCAAGATCTCTTGACTCCTCCAAATTGAGTGTGGCGTGTTCATATCCTTTGATTCATCGAGAACTCTCATGGATTATTCCATCGCTGAGCGTTGTTTCAGTTTCAGACCTTTACTTGATTTGATATATTGTTGTAAATTGATCTGCTCAGTGAAATCCACACACCTCTGTTCTGTTCTTAAGGTGTGGTAAGAACAAAGCCTTCTGGAAAAATATACTTTTTTTCCAACTCTCCGGGCTTCCGGAATTCTTCTATACCATGGGGATTTAATTATTTATTTACCTCTCTCTGTTTTATACGTTTAATTTGTTCTCTGAGGACTGGCAGATACAGTGAACAGCAGTAAACAGACTAAATAAGTCATGTTTGGGCTGTTTTTCTTGGTCTCATCAAGGGCTGTGTTTGTTTTAATCCCCAGGAGGGGGAGAGGGGAGGTCTGGGTAAACGGACCTGAGCACCAGACCCAGCCCTTGTTAGCCCCAGGCAGCCCTGGGTCATGTTCATTAGTCACCAAATGGAGAAAAAAACAGGGAGGTACTACCTGGAATGGTCCAATAAGAAACGCACATTTTTGTTTTGTTTTGCAAAGTGTTGTAAATTGTTTTCTATTGTAAATTGTTTCACTAATGAACATGACCCTGTTATTCCCTCGCAGCCCTGTTAGCCCTGGTTTTGTAATCTGCCCACTGGGGCCAGGGAGGTGGTTCTCTCTCTCTCTCTCTCTCTCTCTCTCTCTCTCTCTCTCTCTCTCTCTCTCTCTCTCTCTCTCTCTCTCTCTCTCTCTCTCTCTCTCTCTCTCTCTCTCTCTCTCTCTCTCTCTCTCTCTCTCTCTCTCTCTCTCTCTCTCGCTCTCTTAACCTTAACCATGACCACCCCCACTTACTGCTCCTTGTGGGACAGAATTAGAACAGCCTGCCTGAGACTGAGAAAGTATGTGAACCCTTGGATTTAATAACTGGTTGACCCTCCTTTGGCAGCAATAACCTCAACCAAACGTTTCCTGTAGTTGCGGATCAGACCTGCAGAATAGTCATGAGGAATTTTGGACCATTCCTCTTTACAAAACTGTTTCAGTTCAGCAATAATCTTTGGCTGTCTGGTGTGAATTACTCTCTTGAGGTCATGCCACAGCATCTCAATCGGGTTGCGGTCAGGATTGGGCCACTCCAGAAGGCGTATTTTCTTCTGTTGAATCCATTCTGTTGTTGATTTACTTTGTTTTGGGTCGTTGTCCTGTTGCATCACCCAGCTTCTGTTGAGCATCAATTGGCGGACAGATCTCCTGCAAAACATTCTAACATTCTCCTGCAAAATGTCTTGATAAACTTGGGAATTCATTTTTCCGTCGATGACAGCAAGCTGTCCAGGCCCTGAGGCAGCAAAGCAGCCCCAAACCATGATGATCCCTCCACCATACTTTACAGTTGGGATGAGGTTTTGATGTTGGTGTGCTGTGCCGTTTTTTCCTCCAAACATAGTGTTGTGTGTTCCTTCCAAACAACTCAACTGTGGTTTCATCTGTCCACAGAATATTTTTGCCAGTAGCGCTGTGGAACATCCAGGTGCACTTTTGCAAACTTCAGACATTGTTTTTGGACAGCAGTGGCTTCTTCCGTGGTGTCCTCCCATGAACACCATTCTTGTTTAGTGTTTTACGTATCGTAGACTCGTCAACAGAGATGTTAGCATGTTCCGGAGATTTCTGTAAGTCTTTAGCTGACGCTCTAGGATTCTTCTTAACCTCATTGAGCATTCTGCGCTGTGCTCTTGCAGTCATCTTTGCAGGACGGCCACTCGTAGGGAGAATAGCAACAGTGCTGAACTTTCTCCATTTATAGACAATTTGTCTTACCGTGGACTGATGAACATCAAGGCTTTTAGAGATACTTCTGTAACCCTTTCCAGCTTTATGCAAGTCAACAATTCTTAATCTTGGGTCTTCTGAGATCTCTTTTTGTTCGAGGCATGGTTCACATCAGGCAATGCTTCTTGTGACTAGCAAACAAAAATTTTGTGAGTGTTTTTTATAGGGCAAGGCAGCTCTAACCAACATCTCCAATCTCGTCTCATTGATTGGACTCCAGGTTAGCGGACTCCTGACTCCAATTAGCTTTTGGAGAAGTCATTAGCCTTGGGGTTCACATACTTTTTCCAACCTACACTGTGAATGTTTAAATGATGTATTAAATATAGACAAGAAAAATACAACAATTTGTGTGTTATTAGTTTAAGCACACTATGTTTGTCTATTGTTGTGACTGACATTTTTTTTTTTTTAACATTTTTAGTCATTTAGCAGACGCTCTTATCCAGAGCGACTTACAGTAGTGAATGCATACATTTCATACATTTTTTTCCTCCGTACTGGTCCCCTGTGGGAATCAAACCCACAACCCTGGCATTGCAAACACCATGCTCTACCAACTGAGCCACACGGGACTACAACTGAGATGAAGATCCGATCAAATGTGATGACCAATTTATGCAGAGATCCAGGTCATTCCAAAGGGTTCGCATACTTTTTCTTGCCACTGTATATGAAATTCAGTGCAGTAGCCTATACATCTATACACATGTTGATATAGCAGTCCTATGTGTAGGTTACGCACACCCTTGCATCATTAAAAATAAAAAAAATAAACGTGGCTTTAAAATAACATTCATAGGCTGAAAAAACAAACAATGCAAATGCAAATAGCGTTGTCGTTTCTCCTTCGCCACCCTTCACCCCCTGTACTGCACGGATAGATACCTGCTGAGAGGCCCTCTTAACATAAACCGACCAGCATTACAAATTACGGTTCATCATAGAAATTGTACAGCAAGCTTTTTAAAATACCAATACTGCCAGTGAGGCGCACCGTAATTTATCCCTACACGGCTGTTAGTGGCGCTGCTCGTGATTTATTTGGTGTAAGAGAAGTTTTGTTACGAAATATAATGAGCGGCGCTCCTGTTTTAATGATTTAACACGGACGGAGGAGAGGAAGAAAAGCCCATATATTTTTCATATCTCTAACGGCACCGCGGTGAGGAAGAGGGAGACAATAAAGAAGGAATGAAATGAGCGAGGGAAGGCTAACCACCTTTAACAACTGGCAGTTTTGATACATTTCTGCTTTGCTTCTTGAAAATGGGGCTTATACGTAGGTGGAGAGGCCTGTTCTCTTCTCTCATTCTTAGGAAGTGGAGAGGCCTGTTCTCTTCTCTCATTCTTAGGAGGTGGAGAGGCCTGTTCTCTTCTCTCATTCTTAGGAGGTGGAGAGGCCTGTTCTCTTCTCTCATTCTTAGGAGGTGGAGAGGCCTGTTCTCTTCTCTCATTCTTAGGAGGTGGAGAGGCCTGTTCTCTTCTCTCATTCTTAGGAGGTGGAGAGGCCTGTTCTCTTCTCTCATTCTTAGGAGGTGGAGAGGCCCGTTCTCTTCTCTCATTCTTAGGAGGTGGAGAGGCCTGTTCTCTTCTCTCATTCTTAGGAGGTGGAGAGGCCTGTTCTCTTCTCTCATTCTTAGGAGGTGGAGAGGCCTGTTCTCTTCTCTCATTCTTAGGAGGTGGAGAGGCCTGTTCTCTTCTCTCATTCTTAGGAGGTGGAGAGGCCTGTTCTCTTCTCTCATTCTTAGGAGGTGGAGAGGCCCGTTCTCTTCTCTCATTCTTAGGAGGTGGAGAGGCCTGTTCTCTTCTCTCATTCTTAGGAGGTGGAGAGGCCTGTTCTCTTCTCTCATTCTTAGGAGGTGGAGAGGCCTGTTCTCTTCTCTCATTCTTAGGAGGTGGAGAGGCCCGTTCTCTTCTCTCATTCTTAGGAGGTGGAGAGGCCTGTTCTCTTCTCTCATTCTTAGGAGGTGGAGAGGCCTGTTCTCTTCTCTCATTCTTAGGAGGTGGAGAGGCCCGTTCTCTTCTCTCATTCTTAGGAGGTGGAGAGGCCTGTTCTCTTCTCTCATTCTTTGGAAGTGGAGAGGCCCGTTCTCTTCTCTCATTCTTAGGAGGTGGAGAGGCCTGTTCTCTTCTCTCATTCTTAGGAGGTGGAGAGGCCCGTTCTCTTCTCTCATTCTTAGGAGGTGGAGAGGCCTGTTCTCTTCTCTCATTCTTAGGAGGTGGAGAGGCCTTTCTCTTCTCCATTCTTAGGAGGTGGAGAGGCCCTGTTCTCTTCTCTCATTCTTAGGAGGTGGAGAGGCCGTTCTCTTCTCTCATTCTTAGGAGGTGGGAGAGGCCCGTTCTCTTCTCTCATTCTTAGGAGGTGGAGAGGCCTGTTCTCTTCTCTCATTCTTAGGAGGTGGAGAGGCCTGTTCTCTTCCTCTCATTCTTAGGAGGTGGAGAGGCCCGTTCTCTTCTCTCATTCTTAGGAGGTGGAGAGGCCTGTTCTCTTCTCTCTTCTTAGGAGGTGGAGAGGCCTGTTCTCTTCTCTCATTCTTAGGAGGTGGAGAGGCCTGTTCTCTTCTCTCATTCTTAGGAGGTGGAGAGGCCTGTTCTCTTCTCTCATTCTTAGGAGGTGGAGAGGCCCGTTCTCTTCTCTCATTCTTAGGAGGTGGAGAGGCCTGTTCTCTTCTCTCATTCTTAGGAGTGGAGAGGGCCTGTTCTCTTCTCTCATTCTTAGGAGGTGGAGAGGCCTGTTCTCTTCTCTCATTCTTAGGAGGTGGAGAGGCCCGTTCTCTTCTCTCATTCTTAGGAGGTGGAGAGGCCTGTTCTCTTCTCTCATTCTTAGGAGGTGGAGAGGCCTGTTCTCTTCTCTCATTCTTAGGAAGTGGAGAGGCCT
The DNA here is from genome assembly GCF_901001165.1 of Salmo trutta. Lineage (NCBI taxonomy): Eukaryota > Metazoa > Chordata > Actinopteri > Salmoniformes > Salmonidae > Salmo > Salmo trutta. Next base: position 46,622,406 of record NC_042959.1, on the reverse strand, counting down.
GTTCTCTTCTCTCATTCTTAGGAGGTGGAGAGGCCGTTCTCTTCTCTCATTCTGTGGAAGTGGAGAGGCCTGTTCTCCTTCTCTCATTCTTAGGAGGTGGAGAGGCCTGTTCTCTTCTCTCATTCTTAGGAGGTGGAGAGGCCTGTTCTCTTCTCTCATTCTTAGGAGGTGGAGAGGCCTGTTCTCTTCTCTCATTCTTAGGAGGTGGAGAGGCCCGTTCTCTTCTCTCATTCTTAAGAGGTGGAGAGGCCCGTTCTCTTCTCTCATTCTTAAGAGGTGGAGAGGCCCGTTCTCTTCTCTCATTCTTAGGAGGTGGAGAGGCCTGTTCTCTTCTCTCATTCTTAGGAGGTGGAGAGGCCCGTTCTCTTCTCTCATTCTTAGGAGGTGGAGAGGCCTGTTCTCTTCTCTCATTCTTAGGAGGTGGAGAGGCCTGTTCTCTTCTCTCATTCTTAGGAGGTGGAGAGGCCCGTTCTCTTCTCTCATTCTTAGGAGGTGGAGAGGCCCGTTCTCTTCTCTCATTCTTAGGAGGTGGAGAGGCCTGTTCTCTTCTCTCATTCTTAGGAGGTGGAGAGGCCTGTTCTCTTCTCTCATTCTTAGGAGGTGGAGAGGCCTGTTCTCTTCTCTCATTCTTAGGAGGTGGAGAGGCCCGTTCTCTTCTCTCATTCTTAGGAGGTGGAGAGGCCTGTTCTCTTCTCTCATTCTTAGGAGGTGGAGAGGCCTGTTCTCTTCTCTCATTCTTAGGAGGTGGAGAGGCCCGTTCTCTTCTCTCATTCTTAGGAGGTGGAGAGGCCTGTTCTCTTCTCTCATTCTTAGGAGGTGGAGAGGCCTGTTCTCTTCTCTCATTCTTAGGAGGTGGAGAGGCCTGTTCTCTTCTCTCATTCTTAGGAGGTGGAGAGGCCCGTTCTCTTCTCTCATTCTTAGGAGGTGGAGAGGCCTGTTCTCTTCTCTCATTCTTAGGAGGTGGAGAGGCCTGTTCTCTTCTCTCATTCTTAGGAAGTGGAGAGGCCTGTTCTCTTCTCTCATTCTTAGGAGGTGGAGAGGCCCGTTCTCTTCTCTCATTCTTTGGAAGTGGAGAGGCCTGTTCTCTTCTCTCATTCTTAGGAGGTGGAGAGGCCCGTTCTCTTCTCTCATTCTTAGGAGGTGGAGAGGCCTGTTCTCTTCTCTCATTCTTAGGAGGTGGAGAGGCCTGTTCTCTTCTCTCATTCTTAGGAGGTGGAGAGGCCTGTTCTCTTCTCTCATTCTTAGGAGGTGGAGAGGCCTGTTCTCTTCTCTCATTCTTAGGAGGTGGAGAGGCCCGTTCTCTTCTCTCATTCTTAGGAAGTGGAGAGGCCTGTTATTTTCTAGTAGCAAACACTAGCTTTTCTTTCTGTTTCTTTTTGTAACCCATATATATACATATATTGTTACTCTGAATATAGGGAGTTTTAAAGGGACAATACCAGATCATTCAAACATGAAACTGCCATCCCGAGTTTTATAAACTGCTCTTCAGATACCATGTATGAATAATTATCATATTTTATATCTTGGAACCAAATACAATAAATTCTCTTTCTTCTTCCTTGTTCAGCATTTTCAAGTTTCTGTTTCTTTTTTACTACTTACACATTAAGCCGGTTAATTGGAATACATAATGAAGTCGAATCGCATATTGTGCCAACAGCGCTCCTACGACGCTCAGAGCCAGTGGCTCTTTAACGTTTAAACTGCCGTTGGCAACATAACGAGGAGATCAATAATAGATGATTTCACATCATGTTGGCATTCTCTTAAAAAGAAGCCAGATCTGAAAATCTGCTGCTGGTGGAAGAAGACAGGATATTTTATTTCTGTCGCCGAAGTAGTTTCATCTCGCGTTGGTGAACTTTAGGGTCGTCTGCTTCTCTGCATAAAGTGCAGGTGGAACTTTTCTCCCTCTAAATGGTTCTTTAATGGGACGGTGTGCCCGAGGAGCTGTGAGCTCTGTGGGGCGCTGCCACTGTCGACGAGGACGGCTGCTCAATCAATCCGTCAGGGCCCCAATACCTGCCTCGGCAACTGATCCAGAATGCAACCCACACACAGAGAGACAGAGGAAGAGAAAGAGAGAGAGGGAGAGCTCTTTATGTAGGCTACCACAGAGACACACACTCACACACGCGTTGTGCCGTTTTAAGTGAGAGGTGTCTGTTTTAGTCACCGTCTTGGTGGTGATTGACCATCAACGAATCATTTTAGTTCTGATTTTATATTTATTCAAATGACTCTCCGAATAGACCAAGTACACCAGCAATGGTGTAAAAATCAATTCAGACATTTTATTTATTTAATGGCTGATACATTATGGGATAGCTCCACAGGCGGATCTTTTAGAAGCCAGAGCAGTATCGATGGGAAGTCACCCTTCCTCCCGTCAAACGAAGTGACAGCGTCCGCGCTTCTTTTGTACTTTCTCTCTCGTTCTTTCTCCCTCGTTCTTTCTCTCTTTCACTCCCTCTTCCTCTTATTCCCTAGTTCCTTCTCTTCCTCCATCTCTCCCTCTCTCTCACCGGACGTATCCCACTGCCTTAAGGTTTGCCTCCGTGCTCTCCCGTTCTACCTCCTATTTAAAAAAAATTTTTGTCCGTTCGGGCTGCCTTTTCTCCCCGTCAAGCTTACTGCTTCCATTAAACACCTAGACGAGCTGTAGATCCCCAGTCACTAATCTGGGCTCATTCTTTGCAGAATGCCCCTTCTCAATCCCCTGTCTGTCTGTCTCCTGTGATTGCTCTCACGTCACCTCGTGTCTCGACGCTCCGCACTCCTGTCAGGGGATGTGTGTCAGGATCCTTTGTCAGTTTACCCGCCCGTCAAGCCATCGGAGTTTAAACGTGTCAACTTACCTGTGAGACGCGCTACAGGCCTTTTGCTATTCCCCCCCCCCCCCCCACACACACACATCACACTGTATTTATATGAAAAGGGAAAGATTTATGTTTACCCAAGTAGGGTATAATTATAGAGTGAATGAGATGCTGTATAATGTGTGTGTGTGGCTATGGCTGTTGTTTATTTTGTATTGTATTGGCCATATAATGGAAGTCTCTTTGACCCATTGTTTCTGTGCAGAGATTAGCCTGGGCAGCCACTAGTGGGTTTGATGTGGCCAGCTGGTAATACACTTGTGTTCCCCAGTAACCGGTTCGTACTTAAAACATTCGCCATTCAGGCTGCAAAAGCTTAGATTTCCCCCATAACTTTATTTAATGGCAGGAAGGCCGATTTTTTTTATTTTTTTGTTGTGGGAAAATATGTGTACTTTCTTTGTGAAACATGCTAGAGTGGCTAAATGCTAATCCCGGATGTTGCGTATTGCGTTCAGCCAATCAGGTTGCAGCAGTCCGTTTTTTTTCACCCCCAACCTAATGTAGCAGGCGTAGAAGAAACAGAACCCCTAGTTAGGGCGTGGAAAGGTGAGTTGGAGAAAAGGTGGAAGGTGGGGGGAAAAGGACGTGGAGAGGGGAGAAAGAGGGAGGGAGGGAGATGAAGAGAAGGTGGAAGGGGGAGATGGAGGGGAGGTGGAGAAGGGAGGTAGAAGTCCTCCGTCTGTCAGTCTCCTGTTATTGCCATCACGTCTCCTCACGTCTCGATCCCCCACGCTCCTGTCGTGGGGGGGGGTGTGTTTCAGGATCTTTTGTCAGTTTACTCGCCCGTTAAGCTGTCAGTTTAGACATGTCAACTTACCTTGCTCTCTCTCCCCCCCTCCCCCATCACACTGTATTTATATGAAAAGGCAAAGATTATGTTTACCCAAGTATGATATAATTATCGAAACAGAGTGAATGAGATAGGATGTATAATGTGTGTGTATGTCTGGCTATAGCTTTAGTGTATTGTATGGTTTATTTTGTATTGACCATATAGTGGAAGTTTGTTTGACCTGTTGTTTCTGTGCAGAGATATGCTCAAATCAGCAGATTACGGTAAGAATGAAAGGTAGAGAGAGGGATGCGCTCTCTCTCACGCCCTCTCGCTCTCACTCCCTCTTTCTCACTCCCTCTCTCTCACTCCCTCTTTCGCTCTCGCTCTCTCCTGGCGCAGGGGCCTACTGTGAGGATCTGGCTTCCAGTACAGAGGACCTCACAGTTCACCAAGGTTCATCTGAGTAATGGGGTGTGAAGAGGAGCTGAGGGGGAGAAGGAGGGGGGAGTAGGGTGTGGCAAGGGGGAGTTGCAGAGAAGGTGGAAGAACGAGATGGAGGGTTGTTGGAGAGGGGAGGTAGAGGGGTGTAAGACGGGGATGGTGAGGTGTAAGGGGGGGCGGCGAGGGCGAAGAGGAGGCGTTCTGTAGAGATACCTGCTGCTAATGCTGAAGTCAGTGAGGGATGGAGGGCACTCCAGCTGTGACATTAAAACAGCAGGTGGACGCCATCATTAGGACTGGCACACGAGGCAGGATGAGCGCCCTCACTAGTCATTTCAACAGGGCCCAGCGGCCCACTGTAGTAGCTCTGTCTCAGGCGTCTTCGCCCCACCGAGAGAACTGAGCCGTAGCTCCGTATAGTTCCATAGGAAACACAGACACACAGAGCCCTCTAGAGCTCTCTCTCCTGGGCACGCTGCTTAGTTTGGTGAAGGTTGAGCGACTCACACATCTGGCACCTCTCTCATTCAGCCTAATGACTCGTTGGTCACCCTTACCATTTAGGAGAAAGAGTTTAGTTTGACGAGTAACAAAAAAAAATATCCTCTCCGTTTTTATCGTGGTTCACCTTCCTGTATGTGCCATTGTCAAGGCCATCGCACAGGTGACATTGATACTTATAACACCATCAAATGACATGATTTCTGTTTCTGACACAGATGGCAGCAAAGTGCTATTATTTTTTTGATGAATAGGCCCATGGCCCATGTTCATAAAGCATCTCAGAGTGCTGATCTAGGATCAGTTTGGCCTTTTATATACAGAATAATGAATACGTTTATGGACACAGGGACCTGATCTCAGATCAGTACTCCTACTATGAGACTCTTTATGAATACAGGCTAAGTAAAGCAAGCCATGTGTGATGTGATACACCTCTCTCTCTCTCTCTCTCTCTCTCTCTCTCTCTCTCTGTCCCAGAATGCTCTCTGTGTATCCCAGAATGCTTTGTATGTTCTGCACAGGATGGGGCCATTTTGCGCCTCACTGATGCCAGAGGCACCTCCTTAGATCTCCCAACATCCCTTCCGGAATTGAAGATTGAGATTCCCGACCCGAACCATCCAGGAATACTGTTAGGCAAATGAAGTTGTTTGGATCCCATATTGACATGTTATCTCTTCATCTGGTGATGGAGGGAAGAGAAAGAAGTGTAACTTGGGTAATTGAGCCGTGTCTCGCCGCTTATCGGTAAAGCTGCGGCGCGTCACGGAGCTAACGAGGTGTGGCGCACCGATTAATCTAAAGGGAGTGGAACGTGAAACTCCTCCATTTTCTTTTTTTTTTATCTCCCTTTAAATTGAGAGCCTCCCTCGAGGCTAAAATAAGGCCTTATTAGTTAAATTCATCTGGGGAAATATGGATATGGATGAATGGCATGGTGAAATGTCCCCTTTGTTGCTATAATGATGAAGGCAACAGTCGTTTGAGTAACGGACGCTCCCTCAAAGCTGTTGGAGGTAGATCCGGTAGATCCTAACCTGAGAGCGGACCTATGGAGAACAGGGGATTAGAAACCTGTTTCAACAAATGGATTTTCTCTTTTCCCACTTAGCCTTGCCCTTCATTTGAACCTGCCGTTTCTGTGGCGCGTATATGCAAGCTTGTCTGTGACTTTCTATGCGCGCGCGCACACGCGTGTGTTCGTTTGTGTGTGCATGCGTGCGCGTGTCTGTCGTCTCACTTCAGCGGGCCATTGCCAGGTGCCTCCATCAGGCCTTGCCAGTCGTGCCGTCACTGCTTGCTGCCATGCTCAGAATAAACATGTGGGGGGGAAAGAAGTAAGAGTGAGGGATGCGAATCTCACAACATGCCAGTTTGATTTGTAACCCTCGCTATCAAAGAATGCTAATTTAAATCATATCTTTGCATATGTCTTCATGTCTTTCATGCGCATATGCAAATCGCCCCCGTTGCCTTTCAGCACTCGGTAATTAGGTTTATGAAGGACAGCTGTAATCCATAATTAACGGACATGTTTGCAAGCTCTTTTTTTTCTCCCCCCCCCCCCCCCCCCCCCCCCCCAATGACTTAAACAACCTAGAAAAAAGCTAGAGAATGCTAACTTAATTAGCGCGTTTGTTTATTCATAGCTAGTTGAAGCGGTCAGTCAGTCAGTCAGTCAGTCAGTCAGTCAGTCAGTCAGCCAGTCAGTGCAGTGCCACTGCCTCCAGTCACCCAGAGTGTCTCCCTCCCCTGTGGGTTTGATCTTGTCGTTCTCCTTCAGTGGATAGGAGGGCGGTTTAGTCGTACTCCCAGGCACCATTCTGGACGGATGGATGGATGGAGACATGGAGCTAGAGAGAAGAAGAAGAAGAAGAAGAAGAGGAGGGAGAGAATGATGATAACAAAACAAAACAGTGGAACATGTTTGAATATTTATATGGGGTGTTAGTTAGCATGGGCTGCCCTCTGGGTGGGGGGGGGGTGGATGTGGCTCTGGGGCGATGGTAGGAGAGCAGAAGGACGTGTGTGTGTGTTCGTGCGTGTATGTGCGTGCGTGCGTGTGTGGGTGTGTGTGTGTGTGTGTGTCCAGTAGTAGGGGGAAGATAACATTGTGATATGAATGAACAGTGAAACGATTAGGCTATACGCTCTTTACAACAAAATGACCAATAGAGAGAGTGGAAGTCAGAGAGGCAGATGGAGAGAGACTTTTTGAGAGAACGAGAAACAAACAAGCCAGAGCGGGGTAAATAGAGGAATGGAGAGAGAAACAGAAAGAGAGAGAGAGTAACAGAAAGAGAGTGGGAGAGGGAGAGTGATAAAGAGAGAGAAAGTCCAGGAGTCCACAGTGAAGACCAGTGTCTGCAGTAACACTCCAATTCAACGCAGCTGCTGGCTCAACTCTTTTTCTTTCTTTCTTTCATTCTCTCTCTCTCTCTCTTTCTTTCTTTCCTGTTCCTCTGTCATGTCGTCTTAGATGTGGTCGTTGTCTGTCAGCAGGAACACCGTAACGGGATGTGATTACTGCTGAATTAAATGGCCAGAGGATGAAACGCTAGAGAAACGCGGCTGATCCCTGACTAGTTAGGCCTGTCATCGCACCATTAGGGCTTCACAAACTGTTTAGGGAATGGAACGAACTTAGGGCTTTGAACACGGTCAGGACATTGTCTTGAAATGGTGTCTGAAATATTTCCTGTGTGTGATATTGTTTCTGTCTGTGTGAGTTTGCGTTTGAGGGTGTATGAGTCCGGGTCGTTGTTGATACACACCCTCTTTGATGTAATGACATCCAAGGTCGTGTTCAGTAGGCACTCAACGGAAGAAAACGAGGAAAACGGGGAGTTACTACCAGACCAATAAGAAAGCACATTTTCTTTTTCTGTTGCGAAGTGTTTTAAAACATCTTTTTGACAGTGTGAAACCCATTGCCTTAGTTAACCTGCTGCATCCTAGTGGCTTTGTCCTGATTACGATTGCAAAGTTTTCCCGAAATCCTAGTTGGAGGATTCCCAGAATCAGGAAGGAATAAACAGGAACTATGGAATCCTCCATCCAGGATTTCTGGAAAGGCAGGGAATTTATTGAAAGTTTTGCAACCCAAATCCTGACTTGTTATTGTAAAAAGTCATCTCTGTCTGCCCCCCTGGTTAACCCTTTCATTGACTGTGGTAAAGAGGCCCTCTTTGTTAACCCTTTGACCCCTGTGTTCTCTCTCTGACCAGGTGGGCCTTTGTGATGAAGAAGCACCTGAGCACTCACCTGTTGGGGAAGCATGGACTGGGCCAGCCCAAAGAGAGGTAAGACTGACTACCTTTACCTCGCTTTGTCTCTCTCTCTCCGTCGGCACCCCCCCCTCTCTCAGTGTTTCTATCACACCCTCTTTGTCAATCTGTCCCCCTCCCCTCCCTCTCTCTCCTCTCCTCCATCTCTCCTCCCTTTCCTCTCCTCCCTCTCTCTCCTCTCCTCCCTCTCTCCTCTCCTCCCTCTCTCCTCCCCTCCCTCTCTCTCCTCTCCTCCCTCTCTCTCCTCTCCTCTCCTCCCTCTCTCTCCTCTCCTCCCTCTCTCTCCTCCCCTCCCTCGCTCTCCTCCCCTCTCTCCCTCTCTCTCCTCCCCTCCCCCTCTCTCCTCCCCTCCCTCGCTCTCCTCCCCTCCCTCTCTCTCCTCCCCTCCCTCACTCTCCTCCCTCTCTCCTCCCTCTCTCTCCTCTCCTCCCTCTCTCTCCTCTCCTCCCTCTCTCCTCTCCTCCCTCTCTCTCCTCCCCTCCCTCGCTCTCCTCTCCTCCCCTCCCTCTCTCTCCTCCCCTCCCTCTCTCTCCTCTCCTCTCTCTCTCTCTTCCCCTCCCTCGCTCTCCTCCCCTCCCCTCGCTCTCCTCCCCTCCCTCTCTCTCCTCCCCTCCCTCTCTCTCCTCTCCTCCCTCTCTCTCCTCCCCTCCCTCTCTCTCCTCTCTTCCCTCTCTCTCCTCTCCTCCCTCTCTCTCCTCTCCTCCCTCTCTCTCTCTCCTCCCCTCCCTCTCTCTCCTCTCCTCTCTCTCCTCCCCTCCCTCTCTCTCCTCTCCTCCCTCTCTCTCCTCTCCTCCCTCCTCTCTCCTCCCCTCCCTCTCTCTCCTCCCCTCCCTCTCCTCCCTCTCTCTGTATGATTGGGAAGATGTGATGTCTCCATCTCTCTCCGTGATGTTGTGTGTAAAACTTTCCCAGTGTGCCCCTGTCTGTCAGCGACGCGGCCCGGCTGTCAGCCCGCGTTGTGTGTGTGTGTGTGTGTGTGTGTGTGTGTGTGTGTGTGTGTGTGATGAAGACGAAGTTGCGAAGTCCCCATGGCATGCGAGAATGACACGTTAAACACCCCTCAATCTGTCAAACGGACCCACTAAGAGAAACCAGTCTTCTTGCGTTTTTAAAAAAAATCTTTTTTATTACATCTGAAAAGCGCCTTTCAAATTGATACTTTTGACAACATGTCGTATTGGATATGACGAGGGGCTTGAGATATTAGTAAAGTAGGCGCGCCGCATGCGCCCCTGTAAATACACAGTCATTATTATGTGGATTCAGACTGGCAGCTGCTCGTTGGGAGAGAACGTCTCATATCCCACAACTGTTTCCCCGCTTCATTCTCGTAAAACAGCACATGACAAACTAAACTGTCCAGGTCAGGAATGTTGGTACCGCATATTTTTTTATTGTACCTTTAATTAACTAGGCAAGTCAGCTAAGGACAAATTCTTGTTTACAATGACGGCCTTGGAACAGTGGGTTAACTGCCTTGTTCAGGGGCAGAACGAAAGATTTTTACCTTGTCAGCTCGGGGATTCGATCCAGCGACCTTTCGGTTACTGGCCCAACGCTCTAACCACTAGGCTACCTGCCGCCCCTGAATGTTTCTCAAGGTGAATTGCCACATATTTTGTCCATTTGTCTTTTTTGTTTCGTAGTTTGAGGATGCTGGTTGGTAATGTGAGTGAAATCACAGTGGGGTTTGTAGGTGTATTGTGTCTGAATGAAAGACCTCTCTGTCCTTGGCTCGGTATTAGAGGGTGACATTACAGCAAAGGTCGGAGAGAGCACGCACGCGCATGTGCACAAATGCACACACACACACACACACACACCAGCCACAGGCATGAATGGAGCGGCCTTGTGGAGCTCGTGTTACCTGATAGCATTTACCTCAGAGTGTGTCTCTGCCAAAACTAACTATAGTCACCCTGCCGCCCCATAAAACATACTGCAGTGCCATACAACACCGTTACATCACACACACACACACGTACACACACAAACGTATTGCACGTATGTGCACGTGAGCGAGCCAAGTGCATGTATGCATACAGACATCGGCGTTGTACCATTATTTTCTCTTGCTTCTCTCTCCTAAACACACACGCAGCGAGAGGCCATGAGGTTTGTTCTATTTAAACCTGTAAAACACGGTGTCATCATTTTTCTGACAGTCCTGGAGACAGAATTTATCTCATCATTAATTAACCATCATATTTCCAACGCAGCAGTGCTTAATTAGCACAAGGTCATTGGGGAGGGCTTATTAAGTGGAACAAATTTGGGTGAGTGTAAGTGAGGGGGGAGGGAGGGAGAGGGAGAGAGGGAGGGAGGGGGGGAGAGAGAGCGAGAGAGAGAGGTGATGGAGACAGACTGACACGAAGAGAGAAAAAGGGAAAAGGGAGAATGTGGAGAGTGTATAGTGGCAGTGATTTTAGCCAGCTCTTGACAGTGCTGGCCCAATGATTGATAACTGCACCAGTTTGAAAAGCCCAGACTTGGAGACTCGAGGGGTAGCTGGGGACTGGAGAAGGGGAGAGGAGGGGAGAGGAGGGGAGAGGGGACTGGAGTGGTAACTGGGGACCAGGAGAGAGGGGATAAGGGGAGAGGGAGGGAGGTAGGGGGAGGGACCGGGGACTGGCGGGAGTGGGGGAGCCAATTGCAAACATATGCTGGCTGGCAGGCAGGGGAGGCAGGGGAGAGATGGATTGCAGCAGGATAGTGTCAGAGAGGCTGTTTCATCACCATCTCCACGGCCCTATTCACCTGGTATTTTTAGAACACTGGGGAGATCTGTTAGTCAAAGGAAGAGAAGAGGAGGAGGGATGGGACGAGGGGAGAGACCTGACTAGTCGTAGTGCCCAGCTCCAGTTAGCTTGGTTTGTCTGGGCTCTGGAAAAACGGGTTATTTTGGGTGGGGGGAAATGGGCTGGGATGGGCACGGGATCTGGAGGTAAGATGACAAACACCAGCCTCCATGACAGGTTCAGAGAGCGAGGGAGAGAGCGAGACAGAGAGAAAGAGGGAGAGAGCAACAGAGAGAGCAAGAGAGAGAGAGGGAGAGAGCGACAGAGAGAGAGAGTGAGAGAGCGACAGAGAGAGGGGTAGAGGAGTTCTGGCGTGTTCTAATATGACACATCTGGGTCCCGGTTTCATTCACCACTATTCTTCACTGCAAGGCACTGTGGGTAGTTTTTGGAGGTCTGCGTACTTTTGTGTCTGTCTATGTGTGGATATACAGTCAGGTCTAGAATTATTGGCACCCTTGATAAAGAAGAGCAAAAAAGACTGCATCAAATAAAGAATACAAACACTGAGCTATAGGTAACTGCCAAAATAAAGGAAACACTTGAGCAAATGAGGGATACAAAGTATATTGAAAGCAGGTGCTTCCACACAGGTGTGGTTCCTGAGTTTATTAAGCATGTATCAAAATGCCCAGTTGCCCATTATTTTGGCTTCCAAACCTAGAGGAAGAGATCTCAGTGACTTGTGTGTGTGTGTGTGTGTGTGTGTGTGTGTGTGTGTGTGTGTGTGTCAGTCACTACATTTCAACCCAATTGAACACTTATGGTAGATTCTGAAGCGCTGCCCGAGACAGTTTTCCACCACCATCAACAAATGATGGAATTTCCTGTCGCATCCCTCCAATCGAGTTCCAGACACTTATAGAATCTATGCCAAGGTACATTGAAGCTGTTCTGGCGGCCTGTGGTGGCGGCGCAACCCCCTATTAAGACACGTTATCTTAGTGTTTCCTTTAGTTTGGAAGTTACCTATATATATTGTATACACCACATTTTTGGGGAAAATGATCATATTTTGTTAATATAGTTTAACAAGTACAACAACAAAAAAAGAAAACAGAAAGGGGTCAAAATACCTGGCACGCCGGTTTACTCCGCCACCCCCCCCCCCGCGAGGATAATGCCACTGAGTCTTTTTGTAAAATGTTTTATGAGATTGGAAACACATTGGGAGGGATCTTAGACCATTCTTCTATACAGAATCTTTCCAGATCCTTGATATACTTCATCTGTGCTTATGGACTGCCCTCTTCAATTCAAACTACACGTTTTCAATGGGGTTCAAGTCCAGAGACTGAAATGGCCATTGCAAAATGTTGATTTTTCTGGTCAATTAACCATTTCTTTGTGGATTTGTCCTTTCGGTAGTCAAATATACAGCGAGTTCCAAAAGTATTGGAACAGTGACACATTTTTGTTGTTTTGGTCTCTGTACTCCAGAACTTTGGATGTGAAATGATACAATGACTGAGGTTAAAGTGCAGACGGTCAGCTTTAATTTGAGGGTATTTTCATTCATATCGGGTCCGTTTAGAATTTACAGCGTTTTCTGTACATAGTCCCCCTATTTTAGGGGACCAAAAGTCTTATATGTCTATTAAAGTAGTCAGAGGTTTAGTATTTGGTCCTATATTCCTAGTATGCAATGATTACATCAAGCTTGTGACTACAAACATGTTGGCACCATTTGCTGTTTGGTGTGCAGATCTGGAATATATCAATTACATGCCGCCCTGTATTTTTTTATTTTACCTTTATTTAACTAGACAAGTCAGTTATATAAGAACAAATTCTTATTTTCAATGAACTGCCTTGTTCAGGTGCAGAACAACAGATTTGTACCTTGTCAGCTCAGGGATTTGAACTTGCAACCTTTTGGTTACTAGTCCAACGCTCTAACCACTAGGCTACGCTGCCGTATCTCAGGAGTACTTGAGGAAGACCAAGAGGTAGACCACCGCCAGGTAATATATCAATTATATGAGATGGTTGCAGGTCCCTGAGAAGAGATTTAATAAGCTCTGAGCTATTTATGGTTTGGTGCGTGGGGTTCTGTGCAATTGTCATTTTATATGTTATGCTAACTTTTGTGTAGCATTTGTGGCTCCAAACCAATGTAAGACTTGCTTCTGTCTAAATCATTATCTAGTGTCCAAGAAAATGTGTGAAGCTCGCTGAAGTGCGAAAAATGCTAATATGAGGTATAGTGACTTGCATTGGTTTTGGGCCACAAATGCTACAACATTAGCGTTTGAAGACAATGGCCACTTAGGCTGCTTACAGGGTAAGGAAACCAATAAGTCATTGTATAATTTGGGTGAACTATCCCTTCAATTTGACAAAGTGAAATTTGTGCAATAAATGAAAAAATTCTAAAATATATTTCTACAATTCAATAGCTTGATGGAATAGGCCTAGGTGTACGAGCATGTCAAATCAAATCTTATTGGTCACATACACGTGTTTAGTAGATGTTATTGCAGGTATAGAGAAGTGTGTGTGTGTGTGTGTGTGTGTGTGTGTGTGTGTGTGTGTGTGAAACTTGCGTGTGTTTGTGTGTGTGTGTGTGTAACATGTATTTGTGTCGTGTGTGTGTGTGTGTGTTTGAGTCTCTCTGTGTGTGAGAGAGGCTTGTGTGTTGCTGGTGTGTTGCTGGTTTGTTGCTGGTTTGAAAGATGTAAATGCACCTAAACCAACAATTGAATGAGGCAGAGTTTAGCTGTTGTGATTGACGGCTGTGACCTCGCCTTAATTTAACGTAATTTTGAGCAATTTAAAAACAAAGTGTTCAAAGATGACTGACCAGTCTAAGGTACCCATGTTTTTTTAGGCAATTGTAAAACGACCCCCCATTTTCCCATTTATAATAATAAACAGATTGAACTAATACACTCTTCACTCATTAAATGGGCGCGTTGACAGCCAAGTGAGTCCTATTTATTTAACTGATAAAGTTGGTGAAAAGGTTTTCATAAGAACTATCAATAACATTGCAAAATGACCACGACACAGGACAACCATTACTTTCGCTGGTTATGTTCATTCATCTCCACTTACTATATTTAGCCAATAAGGCTGTCCCCGAATCACCATTTTTTGATTTGAATCAGATTTGTCATTTAGAAACTAATATTCAACTCTTCTGCAAATGATGTAAAAAAACAACAACAACAACACTATGACTGATCAAAACTCTTATGGCTTCATCCTGTCCCTCTGCAGCAGACACATTTGGGGGCTTTCTTGGCACTCTGGTATGTTGATAGACTTGCGCCTGTGGCTCCTGCTCCATGATAAAACAAGGGAACGGTGGGGTAAGTTAAGCCAAAGGTTTACGTTGAGCCACCCTTGTTTCTAGGAAACCATACACAAAAAGGAATCATTTTACCAAAGATTTAGGAAGAAGTCATCATTTCATGGAGTCTGTGAAGGAAGAAACCACATGGGAAAAAGTGGTAAGCAAGTTAGGTCCAAAAAAAAAAAAAGATTTTCACCATGTCAAATGAATTTCTTGTGTTAGAGGTTTCATGATGCTTACGTCTAAACCAAAGTAGATCATTTTAAGATTGTTCTATACATCAGTCGGGAGTCTCTATAAGCTTCAGAATGAGGTCCTAAACCTAGCATGAAAGTGTGTCCTTGTAGCTGAGTGGGCTAATATAGGCAAAATGCTTGCCTTGGGGTAAGTTGAGCCAAAGTCCATGGGGTAAATTGAGCCACCGGTTGAGCCAATGGAAAATTGAGCAAATTGAAGCGCTTTCTTCCCAGGTGTAATTCAAGGAATTATCACTGGGATATGAGGTAACAAAGTGGTTTTTGACATGGGTTTATGACATAGACATGGGTTTAAAAAGAGGTCATATTTCATTCAGTACAGAAAGGTGTAGGCGGCTTACCCGGTAAGTTGTGCCAATAGATTTTTTTGGGACAAGCTTTGTTTTCAAAACTGTAATGTTTGCGTGAATTCTGATTTATTTCCAGGGATACACAACAGCCTCAAATATATGTCGATATCTTTCTTAGAAAGAATACTATATTTCCCTTGACTGAATGATGCTGAATGTAAAAAATGGCTCAAACTTACCCCACTCTCCCCTACTCAAATCAGCTACATGTGATTAGAATCAGATTAAAACTGATCCTAATTCTCAAATCTTTGGGGTCAGCCCTAGTAGCCAAGCCAATATCACATACAGTACACACAACACCAAGGAGAGAGGGAACAAATAATGAATTAGCCTAGCTAACATTAGGTATTATACTGCATGATGGTTCAACAAAGACATGTATGAGGTGTGTCCACAACCACACTCTACTGTAGTGCTGCTCAGGTACAGGCAGCTTGTCTGTGCCAGAGGCCGAGGGTGGCAGAGCGGGCATCTGGCTTGGCAGCACCAGGTTCTGGGCTCACAGCCGCTTCCCAGTATGCCGTGCGGTGCGGCCATATTGCCCGGTCGCTGTGGACTGGGACGGGGCAGGCTGGACAGGGGCATAGGGGGCGGAAGAGTCCTGCAGGGTAGCAGCATGGTGGCAATGTGTACCACACAGAGTCCAATGCCCTGCCACACTCACAGGGGTCAAATTACACTAGAGTGTGTGTTTACTCTCTAGAATGGTGCTGTGGAGAGAGGATGAGGTTAAGAGAGAAATATTGTTGCCCTTAATTCTTTGGATTAAATCCATCCGGTTAATTATTAATTATTAATCCACCTCCCCCCTATTTCCCCCCCTCTCCCTTACTTTTCAGTATCTGCTCTGAATTGTTGTTAACACCCACAGAGTAATGGTGTCATGGTTAGGCCTGCACTGCTTACTGTACACAGAAAATGGCTTGGCACCCAGAACAAGTATGATATGACAGTCACAGCAGGGCCATGTTCATTAGGCACCAAACGGAGGAAAGAAGACTGAAACAGCGAGGGACTACCTGGACTTGTCCAATGCAAACGCTCATTTTTGTTTTTCGTAGCAACACTTTTCGACAACATTTTCCATTGGGTGCCCTAATGAACACAACCCAATCCTATCCTATATTACGGCCATAGGGGCTGAATGCACAATGCAGATATGTGTTTGAACTGCAGCAACAGTCACTGCCACTGTGGTAAACGCGTTTCCCTGAGTCAGAGTCTCCCGTGGCTGGTGTGTAGTAGAGAGGGCTTAGTGGCCCATCGCTCACCTTTTTGTGTTGCTGTGTGTTTGTTTGAACAGCCGCCAGTGGACACGGCCTCTGTTTACCCTACTCAATATTTCATGAGGGATGAACGGTCGGCGCCGAATGAGGGATCGCGTTAATATTGCCATTGAAATTAAACGATAATTAGAAATGTGTTAGTCTAAAAGCCATTGCAGTCTATAAAAGTTTGATTACTGGAAAATTAGGTACATTAAGTTTTTATGGGTTGGCATGTGCGATCGCTGGAGAATGGTTTTATGCACTTGTCATGGGCATATGGTGCAGGCTGGCGACGTGCGTGTTTGTGTGTGTGTACACGCAGTGGTGTAAAGTACTTAAGTAAAAATACTTTAAAGTACTACTTAAGTCGTTTTTTTTAGGTATTTGTACTTGACTTTACTATTTATATTTTTGATTACTGTTACTCCACTACATTCCTGAAGAAAATTATTAACTTTTTACTCCATATTTTCCCTGACACCCAGAAGTACTTGTTACATTTTGAATTCTTAGCAGGACAGGAAAATGGTCTACTTCATGCACTTAAAGAGAAAATCCCTGGTCATCCCTACCGCATCTGATCTGGCACACTCACTAAACACAAATGCTTTGTTTGTAAATTATGTCTGAGTGTTCCCGTGGCTGTCCGTAAATTTGAAAAACAAGAAAATCATTCTGTCTGGTTTGCTTAATATAAGGAATTTGAAATTATTTTACTTTTGATACTTAAGTATATTTTAGCAATTACATTTACTTTTGATACTTAAGTATATTTAAAACCAAATACTTTTTTTTACTTTTACTCAAGTAGGATTTTACTGGGTAACTTTCACTTTTACTTGAGTCATTTTCTATTAAGGTATCTTTACTTTTACTCAAGTATGAGTATGAGTACTTTTTCCACCACTGTGTACACGGCTGCATCCTGAAAAGCTGAGGTCCTCGTATGCAACAACTCTTCCAGTGATGTAATGATCCCGAATGTTGTTATCAGTTAGACAGACTAGTTGGCCTAACTACCAGCAGCAGTTTAGTCTAGGTCTAAACTAGTTGTATTGGTATTGGTAATGGTCTTCAGCTAGTACCCAGTCACAATAGCATGTCTTTGTGGAATGAGACCGCTGGTCTGTATTCATAAAGCGTCTCAGAGTAGGAGTGTGGCTCTAGGATCAGTTTACCTTTTAAATCATAATGAGTAAGACTACATGGACAGGAGGGGGGGATCTGATCCTAGATCAGCACTCATAATCTGAGAGACTTTATGAATATGGGCCTTGTTCCAATATCCACACTAGCACTTAGTATGAAGCAATGTAGAGCGTTGGGCCAGTAACACAAAGGTCGCTGTTTCGGATCCCAGAGCCGGCGAGGTGGAAAAATCTGCCGTTCTGCCCTTGAGCAAGACAATTGACCCCAAACAACAACTGCTCCCCGGGCGCCGGTGACGTAGACATCGATTAGACATTTCGGTTGAATGCATTCAGTTGTACAACTGACTAGGTATCCCCCTTTCCCCTAGTATAGACATTTGAACAGACCAGTAGTCTAGCTACTTTCTGCCAGACCTCCCAATCCATCTCCCAAGCCTCTAACTTTCAGTCTAGGAATGATGCCATCAACTAGCTTTGAAACACAAAGTGGCGTTACTCAAACCACGAGAGAAGAGAATGTGCTCAGCTCAGCCGCCGTCTAATTTATGACAGGAGCACAAGTGGAAGAGCTAGCATTGTGTGGCTAATTGACGAGAGGTCAGAGTGCGACTCCCTGCAACTCCACGTGGGCTACTTGTTTCTGCCTTTCTCAATTGAAACATCAGACTGTCACTGCAAGGAATGGATGTTGCCAGGCCTCACTAATGAACCAATGAATCAATGAATTAGCTAAGCAGCGATTAAATTAATGCGAGCAGAACGGAGGGGCAGGAGCCGTGGACATATCCTGGAGAAGGTGATTAGCGCCAAAACAGATACAGACACACGAACCAGTCGCGGCTGCCAATATCAGTTATGACAAGTTTCTCCAACTTTGGATGTTTTCCTCGTTTGTTAGCGCGGTAATGGATTTATCATCACTTCCTGATTTTTGTATTGATGTTAAGATGTTTATTTCTTTTTCATTCCGGTCCGCCCACACCGGCACATAGGAGGTACATATGAGCATGTGGTACCTGTGTTCAAGCTGGTTAACCTTAGTGAGAGACAGTGGATAAGATCTCTAACACAGCGTTCATCATGCGTGTGACTCTTCACTTACTGTACGGTACATGGTGGGCGGATTGATTCAGCTCGGTGGTCAGGTTTGCGTTGCCGGGTGTGCATATGTGTGTATAGTGGGCTCAATACTGAGTGTGTGTGTGTGTGTGTGTGTGTGTGTGTGTAGGGTTGCGAGAAAGAGCATAATGTGTGGGTTGAGGAGGTCCAAGAATAGACATGTCATAATCAACTTTGCGGCGGTGGTTTGTTCGGCCCGAGTATCAAATCATCTCCCCAAGTTTTGTTTTCCGAATCCAAAAACCCCTGAGCCGAAATGGTTCGAGAGAGAGAAAGAACGAGAGGGTCTCCTTGATTATGTGACATCCTCCGGAAGGCCTCTGGAGTTGTTTCCTCCATTACTTAGGGAGGAAAAAAGCCTTCTCACTATTGAGACTGTCACTCTCAATTTGGGCTAACGGTAAGCATGCACAGGCCTCCTGGATATTCTCCCCAACCAGAGGGCCCCCACCCCCCACTCTGCCCTTCCCGCCACCGATCGCCGTGGTGACAGTTTGATTAGATCATCAATCGTGGCTGTTAACAGCGGTTTTCCTGAGCACCTGGGCAGGCAGGTCACACCTGGCTCTCAGCTACCGCTGTCCCCCTGACCCAACACTGCGTGTGTACTAGTGCACCTTTCTCTTTCTGTGTCTCTCTGTGTGTGTGTTTCTCATTTCCATTGGCACAGGGGGATTTGAAATGACCCACACGGTGCACTGCAGGATTTTATTGAGTGAATGTATATCTGACTGTGTTTGCTGCTGTTTCAGCTCAATACAAATGAGAAGTTATTAGACTTAGCTTGTTATTTTCTCCTGATATTGTTTTGTTGGGCTCTGGAGGTCAAGGTAGTAATCAATTCTATAATTGTATTACACTGGGTTTGAGAGATTGTTTTTTGGGGGAGGGAGTTGTGTGTGTGTGTGTGTGTGTGTGTATGTAAAGGACCCTGTCTTTCAAAGATAATTTGTAAAAATCCAAATCATTTCACAGATGTTCATTGTAAAGGGTTTAAACACTGTTTCTCATGCTTGTTCAGTGAACCGTAAACAATTAAAGAACATGCACCTGTGGAACGGTCGTTAAGACACTAACAGCTTACAGACGGTAGGCAATTAAGGTCGCAGTTATGAAAACTTAGGACACTAAAGAGGCCTTTCTACTGACTCTGAAAAACACCAAAAGAAAGATGCCCAGGGTCCCTGCTCATCTGCATGAACGTGCCTTAGGCATGCTGCAAGGAGGCATGAGGACTGCAGATGTGGCCAGGGCAATAAATTGCAATGTCCGTACTGTGAGAAGCCTAAGACAGCGCTACAGGGAGACAGGACAGTCAGCTGATCGTCCTCGCAGTGGGGGCGGTGTGTCAGAGCATCATCAGACTGAGCTTGTTGTCATTGCAGGCAATTTCAACGCTGTGCGTTACAGGGAAGACATCCTCCTCACTCATGTGGTACCCTTCCTGCAGCTCATCCTGACATGACCCTCCAGCATGACAATGCCACCAGCCATACTGCTCGATCTGTGCGGGATTTCTTGCAAGACAGGAATGTCAGTGTTCTGCCATGGCCCAGATCTCAATCCCATTGAGCACGTCTGGGACCTGTTGGATCGGAGGGTGAGGGCTAGGGCCATTCCCCGCAGAAATGTCTGGGAACTTGCAGGCGCCTTGATGGAAGAGTGGGGTAACATCTCACGGCAAGAACTGGCAAATTTGGTGAAGTCCATGAGGAGGAGATGCACTGCAGTACTTAATGCAGCAGGTGGCCACACCAGATACCGACTGTTACTTTTGATTTTGACCCCCCTCTTGGTTCAGGGATACATTATTCCATTTATGTTAGTCACATTTTTGTGAAACTTGTTCAGTTTATGTCTCAGTTGCTGAATCTTGTTATGTTCATACAAATATTTACTCATGTTAAGTTTGCTGAAAATAAACGCAGCTGACAGTGAGAGGACATTTCTTTTTTTGCTGAGTTCATGTGTGTGTCTTTGTACTCATGTGTAAATTAGTGGAGAATTGTTATTGTGTGTGTGTGTCTTTGTATTCATGTGCAAATTAGTGGAGAATTGTGTGTGTGTGTGTGTGTGTGTGCGTGTTTGTGTGTGTGTGTGCGTGTTTGTGTGTGTGTGTCTCTGTGTGCCTGCCCAGAGTCTCACTCTCAACAGTGCATTGTTCACTGTCCTACAGATGCATATAGATACTATATGTGACAGCAGGCTGTTGCTCTATGCCAAACAACACACACTCACAGATACTTAGAGTGATGCATTACACACACACACACACACACACACACACACACACACACACACACATCCAGGTACTTCCTCCCTCTATTTTCTTTTGCTGTGAAGCCAAATCCCTCATCTTCCCACTAAAGCACTGCAAATTTATAATGGGACAAAGTGTATGTCTCGTTCCAATTCCTCAGGTATTACATGATTAAATAAATGTCCCGGGTCTTTTCACAAAGCTTTTTTATGGCGAGGTGGCCACTCCCCCTCACACATCCCTCCCTCCCTCCCTCCCTCCCTCCACACACACACACACACACACACACACACACACACACACACACACACACACACACACACTGCCTACTTCTCACAGATGCAGAGGGTGCTCGTAATTGCGTTTGGGAGTCGTGGTTGAGGAACTAAAGTTATGAATTCGCGTGGACCATCCATTACTCGGTCTTTAGTGTGCGCAGCCGTCTCTTAGTATACCGACTCTGTCGTACTGCTAGAACAGTAACAATATGATGGCGGCTAGCGAACTAGCTTGTGTGTCACACGATGTAAGGTCTTTAGCTGTAAGCTAGATGCAGTGTGCAAAACTGGTTGAAATAATAATGTATCATTACAACAAGGAACTGGTTGGAATGCCGCCATTACATAAAGCTGGTTGAAATGACGTCATTTATGAAAGACTGGTTGAAAATACGTCATTACAGCAAGGAACCGGTCAAAATGGTGTCATGAGGTCATTTTAGCTAGGTATCTGCCCGTTGGGAAAATCTGGGGATTATGGTCCAGTATTCTTTCTCATATGAAGGTCATTGATCATTCTCAGAGAAGTGGTTTTGTATGTATGAAAAGTAGCACAAGGAAAGTAGAATGAGAATTATTGGTTATAGCTGATGCCGTTTGTTCTCTCTCTCTCTCTCTCTCTCTCTCTCTCTCTCTGTCTCTCTCTCGCTCTCTGTCTCTCTGTCTCTGTCTCTGCGAAGAAAAAGCACCAACAAAAACAAGACAGAAAAAAGCAATTACCTCCCTATTCCTGGACATTGCAGTAAACATGGCTAATTGTTCCCTTCATTGTGTTGCTGCCCAGCTGACTGGTGTGGCAGCGGAGAGGGCCGCACAGAGAGAGAGGGGGAAAGAGAGGGAGAAAGGGAGAGAGAGAGCAGGGCTTTTGTTGTGATTATTAATGGGCGTATCACATGAACCTGCTCTAATAAACTCAACAATGGCCCAAAATCACCTGACTGATGAGTAGGACGTGGTAGCGGCAGACTCAAGCGGATGGCCAGGCCTGGCCCCGGTAACGGAGACCGTTACAACCACCGTACCACCACCACCGCACCCTCCCTCCTGACCAAGATTAATGAATCTTCCATTGCTTTTAATTAGCACAGCTGTGGTCATCAATTATAACCCCCTTCTACCCCACCCCCCCCCTCCCCCTCCCCCCTCCCCCCAAATACAAATATTGTTATATTTGGGGGGAAACTCTTGATTTATATTATTGTGGTAGCCGGCGGAGTGAGATAAATGGCCCCCCATCATGGCCGTTCGCAGGGAGATGAAGAGGGGGAGGAGATGGGGGGGAGGAGGGAGGGTAATAAGATCAGCTGCAGGAGGAGAGCATTGTATCATACTGTACAGTGGAGGACATTGTCATGTGAGATGGAGGGAGAGTGAGAGCCGACTCTGATGCAGTGGAGTATATACACTGAGTGTACAAAACATTAGGAACACCTGCTCTTTCCAATGATTGATTTATTTATTTTATTTAACCTTTATTTAACTAGGCAAGTCAGTTAAGAACAAATTGTTATTTACAATGACGGCCTGCCAAAAGGCAAAATGCCTCCTGCGGGGATGGGGGCTGGGATTAAAAATGAATTCAATAAAAATATAGGACAAAACACATCACGAAGAGACAACACAACACTACAGGAAGAGAGACGTAAGATAACAACATGACAACACAGCATGGTAGCAACACAACATGACAACAACATGGTAGCAACACAACATGGCAGCAGCACAAAATAGGGTACACACATTGTTGGGCACAGACAACAGTATAAAGGGCAAGAAGGTAGAGACAACAATACATCACACACAAAGCAGCCACAACTGTCAGTAAGAGTGTCCATGACATAGACTGACCAGGTGAAAGATAAGATCCATTATTGATGTCACCTGTTAAATCCAGAGGAGACATGATAAAGAAGGATTTTTAAGCCTTGAGACAATTGAGACATGGATTGTGGATGTGTGCCATTCAGAGGGTGAATGGACAAGACAAAATATTGAAGTGCTTTTGAACGAGGTATAGTAGTAGGTGCCAGGCGCACCTGTTTGACTGTGTCAAGAACTGCAATGCTGCTGCGTTTTTCACTCTCAACAGTTTCCCATGTGTATCAAGAATGGTCACCAGGCAAAGGACATCCAGCCAATTTGACACAACTGTGTGAAGCATTGGAGTCAACATGGGCCAGCGTCCCTGTGGAACGCTTTCTACACATCGCAGAGGCCATGCCCCGACGGATTGAGGCCGTTCTGAGGGCAAAAAGGGGGTGCAACTCCATATTAGGAAGGTGTTCCTAATGATTTGTCCACTCGGTGTAGAAGTGTGTATGTGTTTCACCAGTGTCTTACATCAAAAGTGGCTTGAGTGTACACTACTTTGAGTGTTAGCTACAACGCAAAACGATTTGTGTAATCATTTGCCCAGATCATCAACTACGATGCCAACTGAAATCATCAGTAGCATTGGCCAACGTTGCACCACATATAAAGCAACGCAGTTGATCTTATCTAAGCCCTCATTGGGCTAGTTAGCTGAATGATTGATTGGCATATACAGACGTCCTTATCTGCTCAGCATCAACTTTTGCGTTCCCCGTCTCTCTGCGCAGTGTGCTGTGCATCCTCCTCAGTCCTATCCATCCCTTGCCAGTTCAGTAAAACCCTAAAACAGTCCCACACTCTGGGAACGACTGAAGCTGCCGGCTCCCTGGCTTTCTGTCTCTCAGGGTGTGTCCCAAATCACAACCTATTCCTACGGCACTACTTTTGACCAGAGCTGTGCATTGGCCCTGGTCAAAATTAGTGCACTATGTAGGGAGTAGGGTGCCGTTTGGGACATAGCCTTTTGTCTCGGGTGTTGTGCTGCCCTGGTATGTGGCGTTTAGCTTAGCACAACTGGCCTGTCCCTGTGTTAATGAATGGAAACGTGGCCTGGTGGAGCCGTAGCATTGCTAACCCAGCCAGCTACAGGCAGAAAGAAAAACATGTGTCACCGTGTATCCACCGCACTCCCAGTTTCTATTTCAAATGAAACTTTATGACTCCTGACGTTTTTTCTTCTTCTCTCCTCTACTCCCGGCTTGCTCTTTCCACCGCTGTGTCTGTTGCTCCGATTGGAGTCAGTGAGTGTGAGGTGTTAGCACAGGGATTTGCTATGCACGTCGAGCCGTAGACAGGGAATCGAATCTCTCCACCCGCCCTACTGTTCTCTCTCTGACAATGGTGCTGTGGAATGGTGGTATCTCTGTATTTCTGACTCTCTCTTTTTCAGAGTATCAGTGAAATGTGTAGATGTGGAGGCAGGGAGATGGGCTCTGTTTTTCAACCTGTCTGTTTGTGATGAAAGTGTGTGTGTGTGTGTTGGGTTTGTTGTGAGCCACCAGCCACCATTTGCCCTCTTGACTCCAGGGTGAGATCTGGGATGGGAAGATATTTCATGAGCACACACACACACAAACACACACACACACACACACACACACACACACACACACACACACACACACACACACACACACACACACACACACGAACACACAAGCCCCTACGTCCACCAACCCACAGAATGCAGCACAAAACAGAAATAATGTTTTAAATGCAATCATTGTCAGGCCCAAACAATGTCATTTATCAAGGGAGCGTTTTGGACTGTATAATAAGTTTCGCATTATTAATACCATTTTTCATCCTCTGTCAAGCCTGTCTGATTTATGGCGTGCGTGTGATCTAAGGTGATCATTGAATTGGAATTCCAGTAATAAGAGAGGGAGGAAGAGAGTGAGAGAGAGAGAGAAACAAGACCAGGTCTTTACTTCTGCGCACACACACAGCCAACCCTCCCAACCCGTTATGCTTTTGCTGTTTTGTCACAAAGCGAATTTGCTAAACAACAGTTGGCTAGACCGACACTGGCTTCCTAATTTGAAGGGGGTGGAGGGGTAGAGCGAGGCCCTTGTTAATTAGATAAGGGATAAAGCTCATTATTTAAAATGATATTGAGCCAATAGTAAATATGAGTGGCCCCGTTAGAGGGCTCATAATGAGCCAGGATGGGGAGGGGCCGTCGGTACAGCAGAACACAACGATTTACAGCTAGACGCTCTTTGATGTATAGACTTTACCTTTTTATTAAGTGAGTGTCGTCACGGTCCCCGGCTCACTCATTTCCCTCTGTGTGTAATCAAAATCCATAGCCAGACGCCGTTGTCCCAACCCCCCCCCCCCCCTCCCGTCCACCCACCTCCTCCCGTCCACCCCCCTCCCGTCCACCCACCTCCCGGCTCATACAGCCTTCCCAGATTCCATATCCAGGAAATCTCGCCTGCTTATGCAAAACCAAGGTCTAGGCTATATGTTCAGTTGAAGAAAAAAAACAAAAAAACAAATAGAAACACAAATTCCTTTCAGATAATTCCAGTGGCAATAAAGAGAGTAGTCAATCATTTCTTTAATATTGGATCGAGGGTCTAACAGTAACAAGTCAATCTTTGTGCATTATCAGCCTCTCTCTCTCTCTCTCTCTCTCTCTCTCTCGCTCTCTCGTTCTATTACATTAGCTTGTCTATCTGGGGTGTGTGATCTCTGTCATACATCATCCTCTTTGATTTCTGTTAGAGAGTGACTTTCTCTTCAGGCTGTAATCAGGTTGTGGAGTCTACCTCTGGTTAAACACTCGAACACTTTAAACAGGAATGGAGCAGACAGGGGAATTCTTAAATGGCAGCCTATTCCCTATATAGGGCACTCCTTTTGACCGGGGCCAATATGGATCTGGTCCAAAGTAGTGCACTACGTAGGGATTAGGGTGCCATCCTGGGACACGGCCGCTGTTGCCGTGCTGTTACCGTTGTCGACTCCAGCCCACAGGACGCTCTTTATTGCTGCCTCTCCCTCTCCGTAGTATCACCAGGGGAATTTATGACAGAGTTTCACTGTATTCCTTAAAAGATAATTACATTCATCATCCATTTTCCCTTGCTTTCCTTCCACCTTTTGTGTACCTGAGAGCCACACAATCGCGGCGGGAAAACATAAATATTTAGCCGGCACTACTGCTGGCAGGTGAGCTTAATGAAATTCTAGGAGTGTAATTTGATTTACGAGCCGCTAATGTGGCCTGATATTAGAGAGAAACAGCACTGATATGGCTTCCTGGTGCTGTATTTAAGGGCTATCAGACGCCCCAATAAAGAGCGTCGTGTCTTTAAGGCTTTTGGCTGAGTTATTGTCGCCGATATTCATATCCATAGTAATTCTTCGCCGCGACGCAATTTAGTACGGGCAATATATAAATACGGAGATAATAGTTAATTTGGGTGGGGATCCTCAGATTGCAGAGGCTTTAAATACCAAAAAGTTTGGACTAGGAAGCATCTGGAGGCTTTTTAAGTGCTGCTGATGGAGGCCTCTGACCTCTTGTTGTCACACAAATCAGGAGTAGGGGGGCTTTTCTGCCTTTTTGGTGGTTGGTTACCAGCCAAGGATGCCAGCGGGTTGTATTTTCGGCACTTGATTTGTGATTTTGGGATGAAACGTTTTGATTTACGGTCTGGTATTCATTAAACCCATTACAGCCATAAATGTATTGAATCTGGAAAGCCCCCCCCCCCCCACCACACGTACGTACGCATTTACCTTTCAAACATCTCGTATCAATCCTTTCTTTGTTCTTTGCTGGAACTCAAGTTGTATGGTCAGCTCTGTGCGTGTGCGTGTGCGTGTGCGTGTGCGTGTGTGCGTGTGCGTGCGTGTGTATTTCCGACCGTTGAGCTATGGCTCATAATAAAAACAGGCAATATCAGGGACACCTCACTGGGACCTGGCCTTTGCTCCTCCCCCCCTAAGTTATGGGCTGAATAACCACGGAACAATATTAAGATAACATTTCCTGATTGTTTGTCAGGCAACGAGGCTCCTTCACCTCGCTTTCATCACGTCCACCATGTTCATTAAATTGACAATTTGTATTTGCCCTATAGCGGGATAAACGGGAGCTTATCTGATGCCTCTATTGTTATTTATTTCATTATCTTTTCTTCCCCCTTTTGGGATTGAAGGTAAATATAAATCCGACAATAGCATCTTTGTGGTGCCGGGGTCTTGTTTGTATTGCAGCCATAGTGTGTGTGTGTGTGTGTGTGTGTGTGTGTGTGTGTGTGTGTGTGTGTGTGTGTGTGTGTGTAAGTACGCACTAGCCCTCTCTCTCAGAGGAGGCCTTGTGACATTACTCCTGAACTCTGCTCTGTACTCCGTTTTTACTGCTCTTGTATACTCAGAGAGGACGCTTGTGTTTCTCTATTGACGACTCAGTTAATAGTTAACATTGTACACCACTTAGAAGTGTGACATTAAAATGTGGAATCCAAAGAAATCATTCGTGTGTACTCTGCCTTTTCACAAATCATTATTGTACTCAGACTCCAAGCCCCTCCCCGCTATCAAGCTGCCTCACACCACAGAAACAGGAGATAGACTCCAGCTCCTAGGAGCCAACCCAGCTCGTACGAAGCCAAGGGTCACGCCAGGCTACTTACTCACACCACCGTGGTACAGGGTGTGTCCACTTAAGACGTTGCGGTGGTCGACATGCAGAACACACACCTAGCCACAGTGTTGGGAGGTAGATGACTGTTCATTTGAACGGTAAACCAGCTCAGTCCAGCAAACTGATTTGATTACCTTCAAAGCCCATTGACCATAAACTAGTAGAACCTTGGAAGGCACGGGCAGGGCGTGAGTGATGGTGTCTAGTCTTGCGATTGTTCAACCTGGGAACGAGCTTGTCGTCAGTTGACTTTGTGTACGCTAATGGAAAATAACGACGCCGGGGCTGTGCGCTCAGGAAACAGTAACCCAAAGGAATGTAATATCTTCTATTTAAAAATGGAAAAAACAAACACTCCCTTTAATTTGGTTTCAATTGACTCCCGCAGAAGAAATCTTCTAGACTCATGCACGCACGGACATACACACACAGACATACACACACGTTTTGACCCCAGTCGGTCGTGTTTAAAGTTATCCTCAGTCTTCGACTCGTAATGTCTGGGACAGCTCAAGGCCAAATGACTTAATCTTCATTCTACTAATTTAGTCTGGATTTAAGCTGCCGGGCTGACGAAATGCGGAGTGATTTAGGAGAGAGAAAGAGACTGAAAGCTAGAGAGAGAGAGAGAGAGAGAGAGAGACTGACAGCTAGAGAGAAAGAGAGACTGACAGCTAGAGAGAAAGAGAGAGGCTGAAAGCTAGAGAGAAAGAGAGAGGCTGAAAGCTAGAGAGAAAGAGAGAAAGGCTGAAAACTAGAGAGAAAGAGAGAGAGAGAAAGAGGGAGAGAGACTGACAGCTAGAGAGAGAGAGCTAGAGAGAGAGAGAGAGAGACTGAAAGACAGAGAGAAAGAAAGAGAGAGAGACTGAAAGCTAGAGAGAAAGAGAGACTGAAAGCTAGAGAGAGAGAGGGAGAGAGAGAGACTGAAAGCTAGAGAGAAAGAGAGAGACTGAAAGCTAGAGAGAGAGAGAGAGAGACTGAAAGCTAGAGAGAAAGAGAGAGACTGAAAGCTAGAGAGAGAGAGGGAGAGACTGAAAGCTAGAGAGAGAGGGAGAGGGAGACTGAAAGTTAGAGAGAGAGAGGGAGAGAGAGAGACTGAAAGCTAGAGAGAGAGGGAGAGGGAGACTGAAAGCTAGAGAGATAGAGAGGGAGAGAGAGGAGAGACTGAAAGCTAGAGAGGGAGAGAGAGAGAGAGACTGAAAGAGAGCGAGAGAGAGAGAGAGAGTGAGAGACTGAAAGCTAGAGAGAAAGAGAGAGAGAGACTGAAAGCTAGAGAGAAAGAGGGACTAAGAGACTGAAAGCTAGAGAGAAAGAGGGACTGAGAAACTGAAAGCTAGAGAGAAAGCTAGAGAGACTGAAAGCTAGAGAGAAAGAGAGAGAGACTGAAAGCTAGAGAGAAAGAGGCTGAAAGACAGAGAGAAAGCTAGAAAGAGAGAGAACGAGACAAACCGAGAGAGAGAGAGAGGGAGAGAACGAGACAAACCGAGAGAGAACAAGAGAGGCTTGCCAGATGATGATCCATTCTGACCATACTGAGTGCTGTCATGTTTCTCCCTCTAGGTAATCTTTCGCTCCCACACACACTCTATTTTGCATGTGAAAATGCTCTCCTGACAGTTGGATATCAGATGGACTCTCTCTCTTTCTCCACCCATCCCCCTTCACTAAATAAACAACAGTCTTCACTTTGAAGTTGTCTGTTTGTGTCAGGTTTGGCTGGAGGGGGGAGTTGGCCTCTCTCTCTCTCCCTCTGCTCCCCTCTGAAGTGTGAGAATATGGCGGAGAGTTTTCTGGTCACCCTAATGTGAGGGAAAGGGAGGGACCTCTGGAGCGCTCTCTACGGGACTTCACAGCATCTGACTTATTTAGGGTAGCTCTGACTGGTCTGTTTTGTGCCACGTGTCCTGTTGTGC
This sequence comes from Salmo trutta, assembly GCF_901001165.1. NCBI lineage: Eukaryota > Metazoa > Chordata > Actinopteri > Salmoniformes > Salmonidae > Salmo > Salmo trutta. The sequence continues at coordinate 46,593,284 of NC_042959.1, read as the reverse complement.
CGAATAAGTAAAATAGGGTTAGTGGAAGTACGTTTCTGACACGCACGCACGCACACACACACACACACACACACACACGCACACACGCACACACACGCACGCACGCACACACACACACACACACACACACACACACACGCACACACGCACGCACGCACGCACGCACGCACACACACACACACACACACACACACATACACACAATCCTATCCCAGTGACCACCTTGCCACATGGGGGCGGCAATGCAGAGAGGCTTCACATTGGCTGGTCTCAGATGAGCTTTATTTGCCATCAGTGGCAGTGTATCCTGCAGATTCACACAATGTACGTGTGAGACGTATGATAATGAATGACAGTATAGGAATAAAGACGGGAGTTTACAGGGAAGAGGCCCACCTGGCTATTTGAATAAATCTGCATGGGTTGCCAATCATTTAGCTGCTTCAGAATCAGAGTGTGTGTGTGTGCGTGCGTGTGTGGACAAGAATAGTAAACAACATTTTTTTAATGGTTAGAATTAGGGTTAGGAGCAGGGGTTAGTTTTAAAGGTTTGGGTTCCCGAGTGGCGCAGCGGTCTAAGGCACTGCATCTCAGTGCAAGAGGCGTCACTATAGTACCTGGTTCAAATCCAGGCTGTATCACATCCGGCCGTGATTGGGAGTCCCATAGGCCGGCGCACAATTGGCCCAGCATCGTCCGGGTTTGGCCGGAGTAGGCCGTCATTGTAAATAAGAATTTGTTCTTAACTGACTTGCCTTGTTAACTAAAGGTGAAATAAAAAATAAACAAAATAGGGTTAGGGTTAAGATTAGGTTGTCGGATTAGGTTGTCGGGTAAATGTTAGAGAAAATAGTATTTTGAATGGGATTGGCTTGTGTGTCCCCACAAGGTTAGTTGTACAATACTGTGTGTGTGTGTGTCAATACCAACGCAATTGCACGCCTTGTCATCATGTGTAATTGAGATCTAAGGAGCGCCTGTTAATTTGCTTCATGTGGAAACCTGATGAGCAGCAACCACAACAAAAATAAATACAACTGTAATTATATCTAACAAATAGGAGAAAGGCCTCCTGTTTCTTACCTCTCTCTCCCTCTCTGTCTACCTCTCTCTCTCTACCTCCCTCTGTCTCTGGCCTGCTTTGCATTGCTCCTGACTGTTTCGAGGTGGTAGGCTGCATGCATATGTATAGGGGCTAGACTGTGGATCGTGACGGGATCTGACACACGGAGACAAGATCAAAGAGCTCCATCTGATCTGGTGAAAACAGACGCAATACCTCCTGTCTTCCATACAAAACCCCCACTGATCAGTCTACTGCAAGCACCATTCCTCCTCAGCCTCAGACACACACACACACAGACAGAGAGAGAGAGAGAGAGAGAGAGAAAGAGGCCCATGTCAAGGCCTAGCGCTGAAATGGCGCCCGACGATAAACAATGGCCCCTTTTGAGCTCATAAAACAGGAGTGTTGAGTATAATGTTACACAATAAAAGACAGCATTTCTTCACTCATCTTATTTACCTCTCCCACGTTGGGGGGACTGGCGTTCCAGAAATACTAGAGCGAGAGAAGGAGAAACAGAGACAGACGTATATCTGTCGCCAGGATAAAGTCTTTGGCAAATCACGGTATGAGCGAATGAATGGGAGGATTTTGAATATGCCTGCGAGATTAGGCGGCCACGGTGATATAGACACCATTTTAGAATGTGTGTCTGAGTGCTTCTGGTAAAAGGCGTTGAAGCTGCCGCTTCGTAAGACCGGGACGATAGTGGGACGTGACAGACCCATCTGTGTGCGTGATAGATTCATCCTCTTTTGAGTGTGGATTGATATATAAGGCAAGCATCAGTTTGTGTGTGTCCCTTTCTCTCTCTCTCTCTCTCTCTCTCTCTCTCTCTCTCACTCCCCACTCTCTTTCTGTCCCCCACCTCTCCGTCCCTCTCCCTCTGACTCTCTCTCTCTCGCACTCCCCGTTCTCTCTCCCTCTCCAAATCCCCCTCTCTCTCCCTTTCTCTTTCTACCCCTCCCCCCCCCCCCCCCCTCCCTCCATAAGGGAAACGTATGAGTCTGAATGATTGATTTGGACACACGCTCCACGTTGCTGGAAGTCATTATTTGTTCAGGTGAGTGTCAAGATGGCGTGCTATGAAACAGATACCAGAGGCATTAAACCACACAACCAGGCCTTAAAAGACGCCCTCCTCCCTAAAACAACACGCTCTCACGAGTCTCGTTACATGACAAAACGCTCCCGAAGAATCTGCCTTCACTTGTTTATGGCGCACACTTTTTTCATTCTCCGGGCTCTGCAAAATTATAGTGCCGGCCTAAAGATGAATTTGACCGCGGGGTGTTTTATTGTTTTTACTAATGCGCGTTGCTTGTAGCTTAATAAAACAGCTATGAATCTGGGACTGAGCACCCAACTCTAAACTGGACGTATCTAGTCCTATGCAATGTGCCGTTGGCCTCTGTGGAGAAGAGATCTCTACAATCAGCGGTGTTTCATACCATCGCACAAAGACTGGCACACAGGGTGGAGGAACAGAGGGAAAGAGAGACACAAGGGAGAGATGGTTAGTGAGGAAGGGAAACGGGGCTCGAAGAGACGGGCATGAAGAAAGATGAGGAATGACCGAGAAGAGGGGCTACAGAGATAAAGGCAGGTAGGAGGGAAAGTGTGCTCCAGCTTTTCATTTAGCCTACGGTATTCCTGCTGGCCCTGACTAAGTGGTGGGAGACCCCTGTACAGGGCAACTCTATTCTCCCCACTGGCCCGTTGTGTGTGTGTGTGTGTGTGTGTGTCTGTGTGTTTGGACTGTAACAGAATTTCTCCAGTCCTCTGGGCCCTGGCGCAAAGCAGAGAATAAATGGTGGAGGTGGCAGGCCTGGACAGAAAAATCAATGCCTGCTTATACAGACATGACACGCCAGGAGCCCCAGCAATCTGTGTGTGTGTGTGTGTGTTCTCTTACGTCCTCCCTTCCCTACCTTAGAGGCTTGGGTTTCTACCTTTTTACCTCAGCTTTGGGACTAAATAACTCTCTTCTTTTCTCCCTCCCTCCCTCCCTCCCTCCCTCCCTCCCTCCCTCCCTCCCTCCCTCCCTCGCAGGAAGTTTGAGTGTGATCTGTGCGACCGGTCGTTCAGTGAGAAGTGGGCTCTGAACAACCACATGAAGCTGCATACGGGGGACAAGCCCCATAAGTGTGCCTGGCCTGCCTGCCACTACGCCTTCCTCACCCTGTCTGCCATGAAAGACCACTACAGGACACACACAGGTGAGCTACAACACCCACCCACACACACATTGTCTACTGTGCTGTGTACACACACACACACCTCGTGTCACCTAGACACCCACACACACTTCGTATACACACCTGTGATGTGACGCGACCCAATCCCCTCAATAACCACTACTACATGTCACATTAATGTCTAGTGTACACACCTCATGTCACCTATACACACAAACCGATACCAGTTAATTACTACATGTCCATACAGGTGAGACACATCCCACCTTCAGGATACCGAACATATACTGAGAGGAAGAATCAGTCAGAAAGGAACAAAGTGCCTGTTTGGTGTGGCCAGACTGTTTTCCTTAGGTGTCAGTCCGTCAGTCAACCTGCTCCTTGACTCCCTTTTAAGTCAATGCCAAAATGCTAGCGGAAGTCAGGACGGCAGGCAGGGGGGCTGGTGTTGGTGTGACAGGCTGAGTGAGCGCTAGCAGGAGAACAGTCCATCCGTCATGCGGGCCCCTCTCGCGGTGGCAAGGCGCCTCCGACATAATTAGACCTTTTTATTTTCATTTGTTTCCCCGAGAACCGGCGTTCCCCGTCAGCCGGGGCCCGACCGTCACTCTGCTCCAAGCACCTAGGTGTCACTTGCTGCGACAGGGAGGGTAGGGGAAGAGAGAGGGGGAGGGAGGAGAGAGGGAGAGAAAGAGATGGGCAGACAAGCAGGGAGAGAGACGACAGAGAGAGAGAGACGACAGAGAGAGAGAGACGACAGAGAGAGAGAGAGACGACAGAGAGAGAGAGACAACAGAGAGAGAGACGACAGAGAGAGAGAGAGACGACAGAGAGAGAGACGACAGAGAGAGAGACGACAGAGAGAGAGACAACAGAGAGAGAGAGACAACAGAGAGAGAGAGACGACAGAGAGAGAGAGAGACAACAGAGAGAGAGAGAGAGACAACAGAGAGAGAGAGAGACAACAGAGAGAGAGAGAGACGACAGAGAGAGAGAGAGACGACAGAGAGAGAGAGACGACAGAGAGAGAGACGACAGAGAGAGAGACGACAGAGAGAGAGAGAGACGACAGAGAGAGAGAGACGACAGAGAGAGAGAGACGACAGAGAGAGAGAGACGACAGAGAGAGAGACGACACAGAGAGAGAGACGACAGAGAGAGAGAGAGACGACAGAGAGAGAGAGACGACAGAGAGAGAGAGACGACAGAGAGAGAGAGACGACAGAGAGAGAGACAGACGACAGAGAGAGAGACAGACGACAGAGAGAGAGACAGACAACAGAGAGAGAGACGACAGAGAGAGAGACGACAGAGAGAGAGACGACAGAGAGAGAGAAAGAGACAACAGAGAGAGAAAGAGAGAGATGACAGAGAGAAAGAGAGAGACGACTGAGAGAGAAAGAGAGAAACGACAGAGAGAGAGAAACGACTGAGAGAGAGAGAGACGAGAGAGAAAGAGAGAGACGACTGAGAGAGAGACGAAAGAGCGAGACGACAGAGAGAGACTCATGGCCCTGATTAGTGACACCCAGAAAGCTAACTCAATTTACAGCTCCATGATGCAACACTTCTATTAATGGGCAGACGGGGATGGGGGGGTGGGGGGGGGGGGGCTGACAGAGTCAGACGTTGCCGTATCATTGCAATCCCATTCCAGCACACTGGCGGGCTGACACACTCTAAAATATGATCGGCGTTTGTGATCTGTTTGAACGTTATAAATGGGTTCCTTCACAAGGGTAAGCTGCAATACTAATAAAATAAGTAGGAAGCTAAAAGTTGAACTAATCACTCCCGGTGACATGTGGCTGTAAGTAATTGGGGAGATCTTTGTTACGTGTCTGGGTTGTGTGTGTAGCGGGCGGGAAGAGGACAGATCGGAGCACTGGTGTTGAGGAAAGTAGCGCAGTCCTACGTTTGAGTGTGTTTGTGTCAGCATAGATACCCAAGATAATGTTGCGCCCAAGATAATGTAGCGCCCAAGATAATGTTGCGCCCAAGATAATGTACCTCCCAAGATAATGTAGCACCCAAGATAATGTAGCTCCCAAGATAATGTAGCTCCCAAGATAATGTAGCGCCCAAGATAATGTAGCGCAACAATTAAGGGGTTTGAATTGTTGGTACCTATACGCTGTTATGTGTAAAGCTGTTGTGCAAATAAGTGTTTGAGATACGCTACAGCGCTAATCGTGAAATGGAATTCTGTCATTAAGTCGTGTATGTCCTCAGTCCAGTTGCATGTGAATATTTTCGTTGTGACGAGAGAATGAATCTCTCAACAAAAAAAAAAAACGCACTTGCGCTGCCACCATCTCTTTGACTGTGACTGTGACATAAGCAGTCATAGTGAGGGACTTCCTATTTTTCCTCTGTGTGTGAACACGTCCGGCTCCTGGGCCTGCAGTCATGTCTCCAGCTGGATTCATTGTTCTGGGGGCTGATTTGTGTGTTTTCTATGTTAATCACTCTCCTCACACCCCCCAATGTCTGAGGAAGAGGAGGATGGGGTGGGGGGGGGGGGTGTTAGGAGGAGGGGAGGTAGCGTCAGCCGCCAGGGTCATTTGTAACGGCTGATGAATGAGCGACTCAAATAAATAAATAACTCAAACATGTCCCGACCCGCCCTGGCCTTTCCCCCCGCCCCTCCGCAGAGGGACCGGCAGTGCCGTTTGCCGCGACAGGGCCACAATTGATTTCCTCATTGCCTCAGTTTGTCGCTTAATCTGGCGATATGCTGATATATCTTCGCACTTTGTCAATTAATTTCCCTGAGAAATGAGGCCCAAAATGGCCGAGCACATCAATACGGCGGGGCGGATTCTGTGTCAAAAATTAAGCGGTAAAATGAATTGCCCTCCCAACCGCAACCCTGCTAAAACATAACTAATGAGGGAGGCAATTATAGCTGCATGCAGACCGCTGGGGTTATTTAAAACACAGTTATAGGCATCGGGCACCCAGACACACATATATCCAATCAAATCAAATGTTATTTATCAAATGCTTCGGAAACAACAGGTGTAGCTTAAAAATGAAAATAGAGAAACAATTAATAACACGTAATAGTAAAAGGGATAATAAATACACCATGAGTAACGATAACTTGGCTATATACACGGGGTATCAGTATCGAGTCCATGTGCAGGGGTGCGAGGTACTATGTACAGTACATGTAACTCGGAATAAAGTGACTAGGCAACAGGATAGATAATAAACAGTAGCAGTGTACGTGATTCAAGCACACGCGCGCACACACACACACACACACACACACACACACACACACACACACACACACACACACACGCTCACACACACACACGCTCGCACACACACACACGCTCACACACACACACACAAACACGCTCACACACACACACACGTGCAAATAGAGGCGGTATATTTAGACTTTTTAATAAGTCTAAATATACTTTTTAATAAGTATTTTTAATAAGTCTAAATATACTTTTTAATAAGTGGATTTATTTTGTTAAGGGTAGAGGGTGTACCAGGAGAATAAGAACAAAGAATACTTTTGCAGTGATAAAATGACGCAAAGTTCTATAAGCCCACACGAGAGATGAGCTTTAACTGGCCTGTGTGTGTGTGTGTGTGTGTGTGTGTGTGTGTGTGTGTGTGTGTGTGTGTGTGTGTGTAATCTGGCGTGCGTTTTGTGTGTGGCTGTGCGTTTGTCTGATCTGTGTTATGTTCCTTGTGCGTCTCCGTGAGCGAGTTTGTGATTGTGTGTGTGTGTAGGGGCCCTGTGCTCAGTATCTTTAGCCTGCTGGATCCCCTGGTGTTGACAAGGCCCCGCCCGGTCCCCCACCAACCCCGTCCTCCCCCCGGCCCTCAGAGGGCTCACCGCCATCGAACGGCAGATGAAAAGCACACAGAATTTATCGCCAGCGTTTCCTCCTCAAGAATAATTGTGGCGACCGCGACTGGGCGCGGGAATCGA